>NC_138773.1:124984505-125176834 GCF_965119305.1 Pelophylax lessonae | reverse complement strand
CTCTCTCTCCCTTCACCTCTCTCTCCCTCCACCTCTCTCTCCCTCCACCTCTCTCTCCCTCCACCTCTCTCTCTCCCCCTCCACCTCTCTCTCCCCCTCCACCTCTCTCTCCCCCTCCACCTCTCTCTCCCCCTCCACCTCTCTCTCCCCCTCCACCTCTCTCTCCCCCTCCACCTCTCTCTCCCCTCCACCTCTCTCTCCCCCTCCACCTCTCTCTCCCCCTCCACCTCTCTCTCTCCCCCCTCCCTCTTTCTCTCTCCCCCTCTCTCTCCTCTCGCCCTTCCTCTCTCTCTCTCGCCCTTCCTCTCTCTCTCTCGCCCTTCCTCTCTCTCTCTCGCCCTTCCTCTCTCTCTCTCGCCCTTCCTCTCTCTCTCCTCTCTCTCGCCCTTCCTCTCTCTCTCTCTCTCGCCCTTCCTCTCTCTCTCTCTCGCCCTTCCTCTCTCGCTCTCTCTCGCCCTTCCTCTCTCGCTCTCTCTCGCCCTTCCTCTCCCTCTCTCTCCCTCCACCTCTCTCCCTCCCTCTCTCTCTCTATCTCTCTCTCTCTCTCTCTCCCCCCCTCTCTCTCTCTCTCTCTCTCTCTCCCCCTCCCTCTCTCTCCCCCTCCCCCTTCTCTCTCTCTCTCTCTCTCTCTCCTCTCGCCCTTCCTCTCTCTCCTCTCGCCCTTCCTCTCTCTCTCCTCTCGCCCTTCCTCTCTCTCTCTCCCCCCTCTCTTTCTCTCCCCTCTCTCTCTCCCCTCTCTCTCCCTCCCTCTCTCTCCCTCCCTCTCTCTCTCCACCCCTCCCTCTCTCTCCCTCTCTCTCTCCCCCTCTCTCTCTCTCTCTCTCTCCCCCTCCCCCTCTCTCTCTCCCCCTCCCTCTCTCTCTCTCTCTCTCCTCTCTCTCTCTCCTCTCGCCCTTCCTCTCTCTCTCCTCTCGCCCTTCCTCTCTCTCCCTCCCTCCCTCTCTCTCTCCCTCCCTCCCTCTCTCTCTCCCTCCCTCCCTCTCTCTCCCTCCCTCTCTCTCTCCCTCTCTCTCTCTCCCTCGCTCTCTCTCTCTCTCTCTCCCTCCCTCTCTCTCTCTCCCCCTCCACCTCTCTCTCCCCCTCCCTCTCTCTCTCCCCCTCCCTCTTTCTCGCCCTTCCTCTCTCTCTCGCCCTTCCTCTCTCTCTCTCGCCCTTCCTCTCTCTCGCCCTTCCTCTCTCTCTCTCGCCCTTCCTCTCTCTCTCTCGCCCTTCCTCTCTCTTTCTCGCCCTTCCTCTCTCTCTCTCGCCCTTTCTCTCTCTCTCTCTCTCTCGCCCTTCCTCTCTCTCTCTCTCTCTCGCCCTTCCTCTCTCTCTCTCTCTCTCGCCCTTCCTCTCTCTCTCTCTCTCTCGCCCTTCCTCTCTCTCTCTCTCTCTCTCTCTCGCCCTTCCTCTCTCTCTCTCTCTCCCCCTCTCTCTCTCTCTCTCTCCCCCTCTCTCTCTCTCTCTCTCCACCTCTCTCTCCCTCCACCTCTCTCTCTCCTCTCGCCCTTCCTCTCTCTCTCCTCTCGCCCTTCCTCTCTCTCTCCTCTCGCCCTTCCTCTCTCTCTCCTCTCGCCCTTCCTCTCTCTCTCCTCTCGCCCTTCCTCTCTCTGTGTCTCTCTGTCTCTCTCTGTGTCTCTCTGTCTCTCTCTGTCTCTCTCTGTCTGTCTCTGTCTGTCTCTCTCTCTGTCTCTCTCTCTCTGTCTCTGTCTCTCTCTCTCTCTCTCTCTCCACACATACATGTAGATATATATTTCATGTGTATATATATATATATATATATATACAATGTATGTGTGTGTGTATTCAGTGTATATATATATATTTATGTAAGGGGACAATTATTTATTAACCTCGTGTACTCAGCAGTGATAATTTATCACTGCTTGTTAAAGCGCGCCAGGGATTTTCATACTACTGTAATCTCGCTTTTTCTCACGAGATTACAGACACCCCATTGACTTCTACACAGATCTCTGAGAAAACCGTTCTCCTCTGATCACCCTGGGCGAACTGAAGTTCTCCAATTCATAAAATGGGTGCCAGATGTGATCATTTTCCCCAGAGAACTGTAGAGAAGCCAACAGAGAAAAGAATTCACCCGTTCATAAAAGTACACCAAAGTACCAATGTGACCGGTACTGGGGTGACATCAGCACATCACTCCGTCAGCTGACGTCACCGCGCTTCTCGAATCAAGGAAGGAAAGGTAGCTGCGATTAGCCAGCTGGCTTGTTTTGATCCTAATGAAATGACATGTTCTTCTTGCTATAAGTGCAATATTGTATACCTTAAATACATTTTTTAAAGATTTTTAGACTACTACGAGCGAGACTTTTGTATTTTGGGGACCATCTGTGTATTTGTTTCCTGGACGGTGGGTCCATTTGCCATAAGAGGTTCCTGGGACAGTTAACCACTTCTATACCGGGCATATTTTGGCACTCTGTAAGAACGCTGAACTGCGGGGGGGGGGGGGAGCGCAGTTTGCCATCTTCGCCCTGGGCACCATATGACCTTGTCCCAGCACTGGTGTTGCATGTATGCCCATCATTAGAAGTGGGTGGATGCAGGGCGGTCTAGTGGTGGACATACCACACCGATTTTCTGGCAGAGATTTCTCCATCCACATCAATGGTTCTCTTTTTTCGTTTAGCCCACAGGCTGCATAAAAAAAAAGAACATTACAATATATGCCCAACTAGGACCAGCAACGTACTGGTATGTTGCTGGACTTTGAGTGGTTTTACCGGAATGATGCCTGCAAGTTTAGGCATCGTCCTAGTATAATTTTTTTTCAGCCGGCAGTCAGCTTTAATGTAAAAGCAATCCTAGTGGCTAATTAGCTGCTAGACTGCTTTTAAAAGCAGTGGAAGGGGACATTACCTACCCTTCACCCCCCCCCCCCCCCCCGCCCGCCACCTTCCGTGGTTTTCTTGGGCTCTCCTGCCCCACAGGGGGAAGCAGATAAAGCAGCTGGTGGTTCTGCCAGCTGACCATAGTGCTGATTGGAGACCAGAACCGCTCCAATCCTCTCTATGGCCTAAGAAACTACAAGTATTTCATCACTGGTTTTGCTGGATATAAACAGCGCCATTGCAAAAGCAGCTTATCACACCGATCTTGGTGTGGCCAGATGCTTTAAGGGCAGAGGAAAGATCTAGTCTAATAGACCCCACATTTAAAAAAAAAAGAGTACCTTTCACTATCTATTGCTATAGGGGATGTTTACATTCTCTGTGATAACAATAAAAGTGATAAAGAAAAAAAACGAAAGGGACAGTGTAAAAATAAAATTAAAAAGCAAAATAAATAATAAAAAAAAAATTAAAGCACCTCTATCCCCCTATGCTCGCGGTAAAAGCGAACACAAGCGCCTGCCTCATGTCGTATATAAACAGCAATGGTAGCCAGACCATTGTTCCTTATTTTTATGGACAGTCTGACAGGAATGGTACCAGCTGATTGGAGAAAAGCCAACTTGGCACCAATATTTAAAAAAGGGCCGAAATATATCCCTGGGAACTATAGGCCAGTTACTAGCTTGCAGGCTATTGATGTTAGGCTATTGGAGGGGATAATAAGGAACTATATGCAAGATTTTAGTAATAAAAACAGTATCATTAGTAGTAATCAGCATGGATTCATGAAGAATCGTTCTTATCAGACCAATCTATTAACCTTTTATGAAGAAGTGAGCTGCTATCTAGATAATGGAAAGCCTGTAGATGTAGTGTATCTGGACTGTGCAAAGGCATTTGTTACAGTTTCCCACAAAAGCTTACTGTACAATTAAGGTACGTAGGTATGGACCATAGTCTGAGTACCTGGATTGAAAACTGGCTTCAGGGGCGATTCCACAGGGTGGTGATAAATGGCGAGAACTCGGATTGTTCTGGTTTAGAAAGTGGGGTCCCCCAAGGATCTGTCCTGGGACCAATCCTGTTTAATTTATTCATAAACCATCTACAGGATGGGATAACTAGCACAATCTCAGTATTTGCGGACGATACTAATCTAAGCAGGGCAATAACTTTTACACAGGATGTGGAAACCTTACAAGAAGACCTGAACAAAATAATGGGGTAGGCAACTACATGGCAAATGGTGTTTAATGTTGAAAAATGTAAGGTAATACATTTGGGTGCCAGAAATGCGAGCGCAAGTTACTCGCTAGGGGGGGAACCTAAGATGGAAAAGGACCTGGGGGTCCTAGTAGACAACAGTCTCAGAAATGGCATGCAATGCCAAGCTGCTGCAAGCAAACCTGACAGAATACTGGGATGTATAAAAAAGGGGATTCACTCCAGAGATGAAACGATAATTCTCCCACTCTACAAGACTCTGGTCTGGCTGCATCTTGAGTATGCCGTCCAGTTCTGGGCATCAGTCCTCAGGAAGGATGTGCTGGAACTGGATAAAGTCCAGAGAATGGCAACAAAGATAATTAGGGGAATGGAGGACTTCAGCTATGAGGAAAGACTACAAGCATTAAACATATTCTCTCTGGAGAAGAGACTCTTGAGATGGGATATGATACCAATGTACAAATACTGTACTGGTGACCCTAGCATAGGAAACAAACTTTTCAGCAAAAGGGGTTTTTTTTTTTTTTATTAAAGCCCGTAGCGTGTGAAACACACTCAAAAAGACTTAACACCCGGTGCATAAAAAGTGCACACACGCAAACGTGAAGAACACAAAAACTGCACAGGGTGTGCGAATGGTCTGGCCTCCGAAGAGGTTGGACCTATACCTTGATCCTCGGGGCGCAAGACTCCTGACAGGAACAGAGGTACTTCCTATGGTTTGCCTGGCCGAAACCTGGCAAACCCCGTTCGCTAGGATAGAGAATAAAGTCCAGAGAATGGCAACAAAGATAATTAGGGGAATGGAGGACTTCAGCTATGAGAAAAGACTACAAGCATTAAACATATTCTCTCTGGAGAAGAGACTCTTGAGATGGGATATGATATCAATGTACAAATACTGTACTGGTGACTCTAGCATAGGAAACAAACTTTTTTAGCAAAAGGGGATTTAAAGACCCACTGCCATTCACTATAATTAGAAGAGAAGCGGTTTAACCTTAAACTGCATAAAGGGTTCTTTACTGTCAGAGCAGTAAGCTTGTGGAATCCTATTCCACAAGCAGTGGTATCAGCAGGGAGCATCAATGGTTTCAAAAAACTATTAGATAGGCACCTTAACGACCACAACATACAGGGGTATACGATGTACTATTAACAGCAAACACACACACACATCATAGGTTGAACTGGATGGATTGGTGTCTTTTTTCAACCTCACTATGTAACTATGTAAATGCACCATGCATGTGAGGTATCATGGCGAACGTCATATCGAGGGCAATAATTCTAGCAGTAGACCTCCTCCGTAAATCTGAGTTGGTAACCTGTAAAGGCTTTTATAAAAGGATGTACAGTGGAACCTTGGTTTATGAGTACCTTTGTTTACGAGCGTTTTGAAAGATGAGCAACATTTTTTAAAAAGAACTGTCTTGATATACGAGCACTGTCTTGATATACGAGCAGTTTTATACACTAAAAGCATGCCATCCCCTCTGTTAATGCACTCTGTTACATACCATTATGTGTCCCAGTGCTTGTACTGTATATAAACATGCCGATTTATATTGTTTCAGAGTGTCCCTGCACTTACTGTATGTATATGTCTCCTCGTTTCTCTGCCTCTCTCTCACCTCGTCTCTCTGCTCTACCCGGCGGGAGGGGCCGATCACTCCTCCTGACGTCATCTGAGGAGGAGGGGAGGAGAGAAGCAGAGGGCTGCAGTCAACAGCCAGACAAGCTCTCATACAGTATAATCGGCAACTGTTATGTACAGCACGGACACAGGGACACATAATGTTTAACAGAGGAGATGGCATACTTATACTGTACAGTAATGTACTTTATATATAATAACAGCATATCTTTATATTACTATAAATGCTTGTGGAACTAATCATCTGAGTTTCAATGCTTTCCTATGGGAAAACTTGCTTTGATATACAAGTGTTTTGGATTACAAGCAAGCTGCTGGAACCAATTATACTCGTAAACCAAGGTTTCACTGTAGTTTGTCGCAGCTACAGGGGCGTGCGCATTTTTAAAGCATGTTGTGTTTGGTATCTATGTACTCAGCATAAGATCATCTTTTATATCTTACCAAACATTTGGGCAATATAGTGTGTTTCTCTCTCATTCAGTGACGGACACAGCTCCATATCTTCTTTGACCCTTGGGTTATGCTGCTCTCCATAAGAGTAGGACACTAGGTGGAAAAAAGTTTGACTACGCCCATGGGGTAGTCCCAGGGTGTATACTCCTACTTCCTGCTCTAGCTCTTCAGGACCCAGTTCCTTGCTGGGATCTCTGGTCCTGGTATTTTTTCCTTTTTAAACTGAATTTTATTAATTTATTTATTTTATTATTTTCTGTTCCTGTGAGAACTACAATCAACTGCCGGACTGAGCGACGGACCGGATACCCTAGATCCTTGCGGTCTTCCCAGCAGGCTCCGCTCCGCACTAGTTAGGCCACGACATAGGCCCACTGGACGCGGACTGGCCAGCGAGTTAAAAGCCTCACCAGGATGCATAGCCCTGGTCACAACCAGCAGCATACCTCTGGTCCGCAGCACCCCCCATTCCAAGATGGGAAGGTGATCGGCCCAGAGTGGTGCCAACCCGGTTCCATGGTGTGGTAAGTAGTGTCCCCTTCCCCCATTTGTGGTCCCTCAGGGTGGACGTGGGCCCCTCGCTGGGATGGTTGAACCCCCAGGCTCCCTTCCATTCCCCTCAGCCCCTCTTACAGTCATGGCGGGTCTTTTGGCCCCAACCTATCCCCCCCCCTCCACCCTGGGTGAGGTAGGTGCTGGCTTTGCCACTTGCTCCAGTAGGGGGGTGGATGTGCTTGTTGCTGACCGGGCTGTCCGCATCGCACACGGTGGTCTTTGAGCGGGTACCCGGCCCCCCGGGGGGTTAGTGACTGGGGTGTGGATTGGGCTCCCTGCAACGGTTATTGGGCTGTGGGGGGAGTGGATGTTTCATCATTCGCGAGTCTGTGCCTCATGTGGCCGGATCGGGCCAAAAATTTAGACCGCGGCTTTGCGGCCTACTCGCAGCTGTCTGAGTGCCTGACCTAGCTGTTCAAGCTAATGATATAGCGGACGGTACTGCTAAAGGATGCGCACCTCGTGCAGCCAGATCAGGCCAAACATTGAGGCCTGCGGCTTTGTGGCCTACTTGCGGCTGTTCGGGTGCCTGACCATGCTGTGTAAGTAACTAAGCTGTCCGAGCTGCTGATATAGCGGATGGTACTGCAGATGGATGCATGCCTCACGCGGCCGTATCGGGCCAAAAATTGAGGCCGCAGCTGTATGGCTGACGGAGTTAGCTGTCCGACTGACAAAACTGTCCGAGCTTCTGACCAAGGTGTCCAAGCTGCTGTCCAGGCTGGAGGGGCATATGCACAACGTTGGTGCGCCCTTCTCTTGTTGTTTTCTTGTAGTGCCTTTTGGATACCCTTGGTCCTGAGGGGGGCAGCAAGACCACTTCATTTGTGTCATAAAACCGCCTAGAAGGTTCACCTTCCCGCATACAACTTGAGCGCAGGAGAGATATTGTTGTTTTTTGGGGCATATGGTCTGCCTGGCGCCCCCCCTGAAGCGGGGGGGCTGCATTTTTTTAACAAAGTGAAGCAGCCATTACTGTGTGGGTACTCTGCCTGCGCGTCTACGTCACAGCGCCCCCCGACTTCTAGGGGGCTATGTCCTATTGTTTCCTCTATGGAGGGTGACCTTTAGGTCTAATAGGTGCTCCTTTTGTGGACCTTTAGCCAGCCTCTCCTTGCGGGACTGTGGTCTACGACCTCCCCTGCTTGTTATGTTCTCAGGGTGAGCTTAGCATATAGCGACTCTACTGGGTCTATGTCCACGCTCTTTGGGTGCTTGGACGGTGAGGATGATTCCTCTTGTACTGTGCATGTGCATGCAGGGCGCTGAGGGATGCACTGAATGTATCGGTGCGGGTGATTTTAAATATTGGGATGCAGCCGTTACTGCGTCAGATGCGCTGGTCCCCTTGGGGCCCCAGTTTTTATCAAAAGCGGCTGAGGTTTTTTTTCCTGCCTACTGTGACAAGTTTTTACGAGTCAGTGGAGTTCTAAACGCAATATGGTGGTGCCTGAATATTTCGATAGTTGGTATCCCTTGGGGAGTCTCTGTTGAGTACATGGGCAGTCCCACCTGTGGGCGACTCTCAGGTCTCTAGGCTGAATAAATCCACCATAATTCTTGTGGAGGATACTCTGGATTTTAAAAGATCCTTTTGACAGGATAGCTGAGACTTTGGTCCGCCACATGTTTTACTGTGGCCGATTTGGTCCTTGGGCCGATGTTCACCATAGCTTTGGTGTCCCTGACTTTCCTAAATAGGCGAAGTTTTTTGTGCCAGGTTCTGAAGGGGGAACAGCCTCCACCTGCCTTTGCGGAGCTGGCAGGCTTTTTGGTTATGGCTAATATACTGGTCTACAGACCAGGCTGTCTAGAAGGCCTTATGTGATCATCTTTTTGTGGGGAATCGCCTGTTCAGGGCCTCTCTGAAAGGACTTCCTCCGGAGTTTCCTTTGCAGACCCGGTCTGGTATGCCGAGAGCGGGTCTTGGCAGACCTGCGTACAAGGCATCCTCTGCCTGAAGGGGCACCATCACCCGTGTTTGGGGTGCGGAAAGAAGTCTGTGCTTCCTCCGGACCCATGGACCTCCCTGATTCAGATAGGTGGGTCCATGAGTTGATCGGCCTGGCTTCTTTTCTAGTGCGCTTCTCTCCTTCCACCTGCGCTTATTCCCAGACCGCCTGCTCGGTCTCTTTGGGGCAGTAAAAAACTTGCTACAAGGGGTAATTGTTCCAGTTTTAGAATTGGAACGTTTGGTTCATGGCTTTTATTCGAACATGTTTGCAAGGCCTAGGAAGGAAAGTGCAGTACGTCCAATTTTGGAGCTCAAGTTCTGAGCTGTTTTGTGAGAGTTCAGATGTTTCGAATGGAGTATATTTGTATGATAGTGGCATTCCTACTTCAGGGGGAGTTTCTTGCCTCTATCAATATTAACAAGGCTAACCGCCATATTCCGTTATGTCGGTCATCCGTGTTTCCTTCGCTTGCCGTGGGCAAGGAGCATTGTCAAAAGGTCTCACCTCAGCCTCTCGGGCTTTCACGAGTGTTGGCCCTAGTGTTGGTATTGTTGCGTCAGCAGGGGATTGTGGTACTGGAGTACCTGGGTGATCTTCTTCGACGAGCTGAGTCTCCGACTGTTCTGACGGACAACTGGGAGATTACTGTGCCAACTCTGTAGGAGTTTGTTTGGAAATTAAATTTACAGTTATTAGCTTTGGTTCCATCCAACTAGTCGGACTATCTGGGTCTGTTCTGGTCTAGACCTCAGCCAGGGTGTTCCTCCCGTGGGACGAGTTTCAAAATCTGTCCACACAAGACCTCCGCAAGAGAGTTCCTCGCTATGTAAAGCGAGGATCCACAGTTTCTAGACAATCTGATCCTGTTGAGCCGGGGTACGAGCAGGGTCCCTGCTTTGGTGACTTCGCTTTCTGGCATTTCAACTGTGTGAATTTTTCTTCCCCTGTACTGGACGGTGGTCACCATGGATTCCAGCCTGTCCGGGTGGAGTGGCGTGTTTTTACACGGATTGTGTTCAGGGAGTCTGGCCTCTGGAAACATCCAGAATACTGATCGATATACTGGAAATCTCCTCCAGAGGTGTTAATCAGTGGTGTCTCTGGTGGGGAACTCCCGAGTTGGTCCTGTTGGCCTCTCGTTTCCACAGGAAGATGTTTGGGTTTGTGGCACGGTCTTGGGATCCTCTGGCCGATGCCACGGACGCACTGGTGGCTCCTTTGGGGCCAGTGTCGTCTGAAATCTGGCTTTCCTCTTCTAGAACTTCTGCCAAGATTCCTGAGTAGGCTCGAATCGGAAGGAATTACAGCCATCCTAGTGGCTCCAAACTGGCTTCCCGGTCTTGGTACGCAGATCTGTTACTGTTGGTCGTCAATGTTTCTTGGTAACTTCCTCTTAGAGGAGATCTGTTGGCTCCAGGGTCAATCTTCCATCTTGCTTTACAGTCACTGGCTTTAACGGCTTGATTGTCAAAGCCAAGTGCTGAAGGCTAGAGGGATGTCTGAATCTGTGTTCCCTATGCTGCTGCAAGCTAGTAAATCTACTTTTAGGTAGATTTACCATCGCCTGTGTGGAGTGTACTTTGCGGATGTTAAATCCCCGGGCTCACTCCTGTTCTTTTTCGGTAAATTAAAGTTGGTTTCCTCCAACGAAGTGTTGAGCAGCACCTGGTCTCCGGTACCATCAAGGGCCAAGCTCGACCATTGGCGGTTTTCTTTTTTTGTCCCTTAGTAGTGCTTTCTGTGGTCTGCACCTTTGTTCAGGGGGTTTGCCACTTGGCTCCCCCAGTACGGTCTCTGTTTCCCTCGTGGGATCTCAACTTAGTGCTGTCGGTTTTTCAGTATCAGCCATTGGAAAATATTTGCAAGATTCCTCTGCTTACATTATCCCAGAAGGTAGCCTTTTCTTGGTGGCTTTTTTCTGCACCGAGGGTGTCAGAGCTGGCAGCTGTCTTGTTGTTCACCTTACTTGGTGGTTCATGGAGATGGAGTGGTGCTTCGTACCTGCCAGTTTCATTCCTAAGGTTGTCTCTTGTTTCCATTTAAATAAAAGCATTGTGTTGCTTTTCTTGTGTTATAAGCCTAAGCACCCTGAAGAGATTGCCTTACATTCTTTGGATGTGGTTCATGCAATAAGGATGTACCTGGCAGCAACTGAGTCGTTCCAAAAAATCAGATTCCCTGTTTGTCCTTACAGATGGTTTCCGTTGGGGGCTGGCCACGTCTGCTGTGACCTTTTCCAATGCATCAGGCAGACGATGTGCAGGCCTCTTGTAATAAAGATCAGTATCCTTCGTTTTCCTGTTAGGGCGCAGTCTACAAGGGCGCTTCGTGCCTCTTGGGCTTTCCGTCATCTGGCGTCAGTGGTGCAGGTTTGCAGGCGGCCACCTGGTCATGCACACTTTTCTAGGGTAGAAATGTTGCCATCTGCTGATGCCGCCTTTGGCGGCATGGTTTTGCAGGCCGCTGTTGGAGAGGATTAGTCCTCTTTGTGGGTAACAATTTTTGCCAGGTGAGCTCAAGTTGTTTCCTGGTTGAGCTCCTGTTTTACCTGATTGGCTACATTTAGCCTTTCGGAAGTATGTCTATTGCTGTGCTCTTCCCACCCCTCATATTGACACTGCTTTGGGATGTCCCAAGGGTCAAAGAATATATGGAGCTGTGTCTGTCAGTGAACGAAGGGGAAAACTGGCTTTTTGTCTCATTGTAAAATCCTTTTCTCTGATGTTCATTGATGAACACAGCACCCGCTCCTTTGAGTTGGGGTTATGTTCTTTTGACATGCTTGTTACAAAACTGAAGAGCTAGAGCAGGAAGTGGAAGTATACCCCCTGGGGCAGCTTTATGGGAGTAGTCAAACTTTTTTTTCCATAGTGTCTTACTCCTATGGAGAGCAGCATAACCCAAGGGTCAAAAAAGATATGGAGCGGTGTCAGTCAATGAACATCAGAGAAAATAATTTTACGGTAAGACAAAAATCCAGTTTCTTGTGCATTAAAATCCCAAAAAGTGTTTTTTTTTTTAAATTGCCATTGGAAAATCGCTGCACAAATACTGTGAAAAAAAAAATGCAACACCCACTATTTTAATCTGTAGGGCCTCTGCTTTTAAAAAATATATGTTTGGGGTTCAAAGTCATTTTCTAGCAAAAATAAATTTTGTCATGTAAAAAAAAGTGTCAGAAAAGGCATGGGCTTCCAGTGGTTAGAAGAGTGGGTGATGTGTGGCATAGGCTTCCAATTTTGGGCATAAAATGCCAGGACAGTTCAACACCCCCCCCCCCTGCCCCCCCTTTTTGGAAAGTAGACACCACAAGCTATTTGCTGAGAGGCATCTTGAGTCCATGGAATATTTTAGGTTTTGACACGTTTTTGGAAAAATTACAAAAAACTTTTTTTTTTTAACCACTTCAGCCCTGGAAGATTTTACCCCCTTCCTGACGAGGCCCTATTTTGCGATTCGGCACTGCATTATTTTAACCGACAGTTGCACAGTCATGCGACGCTGTACCAAAAAAAATGTATGTCCTTTTTTCCCGAAAATAGAACTTTCTTTTGGTGGTATTTGATCAACTGTGCGATTTTTATTTTTTGCGCTATAAACAAAAAAAGAGCGACAATTTTGAAAAAAAAAAAAACAATATTTTTCACATTCTGCTATATAACCTTCTCAAAAAAATTTTTTCAAAATCTAAATTTCTTAACATTTTAGGTCAATTTGTTTTCTGCTACATATTTTTGGTAAACAAAATCGCAATAAGCGTATTTTGATTGGTTTGCGTAAAAGTTACAGCGTCTACTAACTACGGGAAAGATTTGTAATTTTTTTTTTTTTTTTACTAGTAATGGCGGTAATCTGCAATTTTTTGCGGGATTGCGGCGGACAGGTCGGACCCCTGACTGACTTTTTTGACACTTTTGGGGGGACCAGTGACATTACTACAGTAATCAGTGCTAAAAATATGCATTGTTACTGTAATGACCTTGGCAGGGAAGGGGTTAACATGGGTGGTCAAGGGGTTAAATGTAGGCCTAGGGGAGTGATTCTAACTGTGGAGGGGTGTGGCTTCTGAAATACCATAGAGACGTGATCCTATATAGAAGGATCATATGGGCTCTATGATCATTGCAGGGAGAAGAACGGGCAGCTGTGTTTACAAAAGCTAAAATAATAAATTATCAGCGCAACCAACTAGTGAAAAAACCAAAGATTGTATAAACAATTGAAACAGCAAATTAATACTGGTGCAAATAAGTATAAAAATATCAGTGCAATAATCCGGCTGCAAACACAAATTGTGTAACCCCTCACAAATAATATGCAAATACCTATAAAAGTGCTGCGCCAGAAATACGTAATCAATATATAAACAGGTGATATTGATGGTGTAATAAATATCAAAAGCATCTAAAATAAAGTCCATAAGTGTCCAAATAAAGGTGAAAAGAAGAAACTACCAACAATGTAGTAAAAAAAAAAAAAAAAAAAAACAAAGGTGGTAGGAAAATCATAAAAATTTCTTCACAAACACCGCTGTGCATATATCCCACCACCGGCTAGATTGGTCTCTCACCTCAGCCACAGACCCATAAAGGGTCAAAGATCGCATATATCAGCTGTAGCAGCCTGGGGATTATCCTCTCCTAGCTCTCTCGGACAGCCCAACATAGATCACTCAGGTGGGGATGGATGAACTCCAATCAAACTCAGAAATCGGTGTATATATAAAACAAAGGGGACACATAAAATGCTCTCCGTCTGAATACCAATGTCTTTATTAGATATAGTAAAAGGTACTCACATTTAGCGGCACTCAGCGGTGCACGCAATGCAGACAGATACACATGCAGCTGGGACAAAGGGAAAGTACAACGTCAGGTACGCAGGCTCCACCTCTAACAAATAGCCTTCGACTTCTTCAGTAGGGGTGGAGACTGCTTGACATGCCCTTCATTATAAAGGTGCCTCCCCTTGTAAGGGTTCATTCCGATTGGATATGGCTCGTATGATCTGCCCTGCATAATTACACAGCCTCAGGACACCGGAGCCAGAGATCGGGGAACTCGATCTACAGTGTCATGCTATGCATATGCATTAATGGGCGAAAAAAGTAATCTAATGCAGCCAATCCTGTCTTTATAGGTAAACCAACTAGGAGACTGCGTACCTACGCCCTTCACAGATATGCAAATATCGATCATTAAAAACATAAATAAACATATTTTAGAATTACAGCCTATATTTAATACATACTCAAACTCATATCGTATACATCTTAAAGGTACATACTAAAACAGTATATAAGATATTAAATATATTTTAAAATTAAAAACACCTATTTGGAAAGTCTCAATGAGTCTACCTATGCCATATGTATGTAGCCACTCGACACATACACCTATATACGCCCTGAGATATTATCATAAAAATCCATTGTTTAAAAACGTGTATAAAATCAGTTGATAAAAATCAGAAAATGCTACAAAATATTAAAAAATATATTTTAGCATACCAATAAAAGTAGAAAAAGGTATTATATAAATCCCGAGATGGTTAAAGACCTACATTTTTTTTTTTTTTTTTTTTTAATTTTTATCAACGATCACTGATAAAACAGTTCAAGTCAAAATCTATATTGAGTCGTCTGGGTGACAGAACCTTAGCTTCATACACCCAGAAGGACTCTCTTTTGCTCAGCTGGCGGATGTAGTTACCCCCTCTCCAATGTTTGTGGACTTGTTCAATACCCCAAAATTGGAGAGAATTGGGTTTTCCATCGTGTACCTCCCTGAAATGCCTGGAAACATTATGTGAAAGTTCACCTTTCTTGATGTTTTTGATATGTTCGGCTATCCGTACATTCAGGGGTCTCGAGGTACGACCCACATACTGGAGCCCACATCCGCATTCCAGGATATACACGACTCCTATCGTGGAGCAAGTGATCAAGTCTTTAATTTGATATTCTCTTCCAGTGCTATTAGATGTAAAATTTTTACTTTTTTTACGATTATTTCTAGCATGGCGACAAGGACCAGATTTCCCACAAGCGTGGAACCCTGAGAGGAACTGAAATACAGTGTTCTTCTGAGGTCTCGGGGGATTTATGACCCCAGGTGCTAGCCTATCTTTTAAAATGGGTGCCCTTCTGTATATAAAAGCTGGTTTCTCAGGGAGATGGGGTCCGAGAATTTTGTCTTGTCTCAAGACCCCCCAGTGTTTTTTAATAATTTTTTCAACCTGTTTATGTTGCGTATTAAAATCCAGGATTAATCTAAATTCATTTTCTCTAGGCTCAGATTGTCTCTTATTCGCCAAAAGAGTATCCCTATCCAGCGCTGATACATATGCTAGATCAGATGTTACTTTATTCATATCGTATCCCTTTGCCTGAGTGATCTATGTTGGGCTGTCCGAGAGAGCTAGGAGAGGATAATCCCCAGGCTGCTACAGCTGATATATGCGATCTTTGACCCTTTATGGGTCTGTGGCTGAGATGAGAGACCAATCTAGCCGGTGGTGGGATATATGCACAGCGGTGTTTGTGAAGAAATTTTTACGATTTTCCTACCACCTTCGTTTTTTTTTTTACTACCTTGTTGGTAGTTTCTTCTTTTTACCTTTATTTGGACACTTATGGACTTTATTTTAGACTCTTGATATTTATTACACCATCAATATCACCTGTTTATATATATATATATATATATTAAGTATTTCTGGCGCAGCACTTTTATAGGTATTTGTGTTTACAACAGCTGCCCGTCCTTCTCTCAGCAGGGAACGATCGCGGGTGTCAGGCAGCAATCGGAGCCGCCTGCCTGTTGCATCGGCTTCCTGCTGACGAGCGGAGGTGGGGAGCACGCCGGCGCACTCGCCCCCTAGCCTCCTGAGAGCGAGCGCCGTACATGTACAACGATTTGTCTGGGAGCGGCTGCCTGCCACAGTACATCTAAGGCAGGCGGTTGTAAAGTGGTTAAGACATGCAAGATATTTGCTAAGAGGCATGGTGGAAGATCTCATTTGTTGCCACAATTTTTTGAAAAATGAAGACCGAAAAGGAAAATGTATTTTTTCCTTTCTTTTTAAAATTTACCCATTTTTGTGACAAAAAGGGAGATCTGAAAAATACTCACCATGTCTCTTAGCAAATACCTTGGGTCTACTTTCTGAAAAGGGGTAATTTGAGGGGTTTGTGCTATCTTGACATTTCAGTAACAACTTTGTGTAAAAGATTATTTTTTTTTTATTATTACTTGTGACAACAAAAAAGGAAATATTAAATGGACTAAACGTATTTCTCAGCAAATTCCTTGGGCTGTCTACTTTCCAAGAAGGGGTAATTTTGGGGCAATTTTGTAGTGCCCTGCCATTTTAGCACCTCAAGAAATGAGATAGGCAGTCATAAACTGAAAGCTGCGTAAATTCCAGTAAATATACCATAGTGTGTAGATACTATAATTTGCGCAAACCAATAAATATGCGCTGCTTGAAATTTTTTTTACCCAAGACATGTAGCTGAATACATTTTTTCCTATATGTATGACAAAAATTTAGCTTATTGGATATTTTTTAGAACCAAAAAGTAGAAAATATCATTGTTTTTCCAAATTTTCGGTCTTTTTTCATATGTTAAAAAAAAATTAAAATCCAAGTAATCAAAAACCACCAAAAAAAAAGAAAAATCCCTTTTTGGGGAAAAAGGGTGCAAATTTAATTTGGGTACAGCGTTGCATGACCACGCAATTACTAGTTAAATCAGCGTAGGGCCAAATTGCAAAAAGTGCTCTGGTCAGGAATGGGGTAAAACCTTCCGGAGGTCAAGTGGTTAGTGAATAGAAAAGAGCACAAAAGTGGGTTGGAGGTAAATATCCGGTTTCATTTTTCCAGAGAAAAAAAGTCAACCTGTGTTTAGACTATGCACTCGTATTAAAAAATTCTGAACAAGCACTAACCTTTCACAGTAGAGGCACTGAAATCACAACTCCTTTTCAGTTCAGTTTTTTAACAAAGAGCAGAATCTTTTATGACAATCCTCCAGTATAGGACACAAGCATGGCTATTAGGTTTGTGCCTTCAGCTAATTGGACACTGCAAAACTTTGAGGACACACTTCCCAGGGTGCCTTCCCTATATCTTCACGTTTTTGGTAGGTGATTGACTTCTCCTTCCTACAGACATCAGCTTCACTAGTTAATCTTTTTTTTCACTCTTATTTTCTAAATCTTCATTTAACCTTACTGTCTTCTAATGCCTACATATAAGCAATGTATCTAGATTGGTGCAACCTTGGCAAAATCTTGAGAGCCATACCTGGACCCCTCTCTGTGGGGGCAACCTGTAATGTTTCTTCCGGCACTGTATCCTGAATAGGGAACTTGCCTTAGCGCTGGTGCAGTGTGTTGTTAGCTACAGGGTTCTTTGCAGGTCCAGCGCTGTGATCTATTGCTATGGAACACAGTTCCTGAAGACCTCCTTGGGGGTATGCCCACTGGGTCAGAAACAGCCTGGACGACTTATACAGATAACACAAAATCACCCTGTATCTCTGACTTTTACTCTGTTAACGGGGCTATGTTTGAAATACAGTATATGCACTGAACACTGTAAACTTTTCAAACTTGTTGCAAAAACTCAACCACTCAGAGGTCAGTCTCAGGTAGATGACAAGGTGTTACATCACACCACTGATCGTCCACTTTAACCCTACATCCATGTATAGCCTTTATAAGGTGCTCAAGTACTTTCTGCTGCCCTCCCACAATGAGAATTATTTGCAGGATGGTCTACACCTGGGTTACTGCATACTCCTAAAGGACAAGGTCTCTCCCTAGCTCTATTCCTTGAGTACCCTACGGGGGAATACCCTCACTTATAGCTGTCAAGGAGACCAGGCAAAAGGAAGCCAACTCCAAACAGCAGGCGGACATTCGCTCAACCAAAGACCTGCACAACACACAGGCTCTGTGTGACGATGCACCCCATGTACCGGAGCAGGTACCGGTCTTGACACCAGTCTCAACATCCAGTTCGTTATTTTATGCACTATATGATAAAAGAAGATTTTTCTGCATCTGTCGTGATTTCTCAGACAGATTATGGTTTTAATTCAGCCATCTGAAGAGCTCAAAAAAGGTACAATGCCTCTTCTCCCATTTCTGTTTCTCAACCACAGTCAGACCTTGATTTACGAGTCATAGATGTTGTGGAATCAGAAAGGAATGAAGAGAATGTTGAGGTGGTGGTGATGGAAGCTGTGGAAGTTTTCTATTCCCCAGATTGTTACTATATTGAAGAGGGAGCTTTATGCAACATGCTTGCTAACATTGAAAAGCTTATTGCCTTTGCCTGAAAAAGCCTTGCCATTGAGTAGATTGACTTGCCCCTTTGTGCACAAAGCGATGAAGACTTGCAAAATATTCCCTGTTCATGAACGGGTAAAATGGGCAGTCTATGACAATTGGGTCACTCCTTTAAGGATTTTTGCTCAAAAATCTTGGCTGAACTATATCCAATAGAAAAAGCTAACAAACAACTTGGCTATTCCTGTGGTTGACCCTACCATCTCTATCATAAACCCGCATTTTACTGTACCTATTAAAGATATTCTATCTTTTAAAGATTCTGATGACAGCAAGTTTGAGACTCTCTTGAAAGCGCTCTTTAACTTGGCAAGCCCAGCGACTAGCTCTTGCTGCTATTTCTGTATGTCAGACCGCAGCTAACTGGACAAAGACCATGAACAACCTACATGACCCTGTTTTTCAGGATCGTACAGTTAGACCCCCCACTCTTAAGAGTGTGGGGGCATCTGTTGCAGTTTGCATCTCTTTGGGTCACAGCCATCCAAGACCTGTGGGTTCAGTCGGTGGTTTCAAAAACATACAAGATTGAGTTCAAAGCAGGGGTCAGGAACCTTTTTGGCTGAGAGAGCCACGAACACCACATATTTTCAAATCTAATTCAATGAGAGCCATACACTATATTTCAGGGGTCGGGAACCTTTATTTAAGTAAGTAACCCAGTGACGAATTGCAAAAAATGGCCTGGTCATTAAGGGGGGTAAAACCTTCCAGGGCTGAAGTGGTTAAAGGAGCTGAAATATTAAAGTTGACTTCCCCTGTTCACACTAGTGCGATTTGCAGGGCACGACAATGGAAAGGAGAAATAACCTTAGCGCAAACAGAAAGTGGATGGGTAGCCCATATGTGCCAAAATGTCAATGTCTGGGGAAATGTTATTAAAAAATTCCACTGTATATACGGCTGCAGGCCTGCAGCACTTCTTCAGTGAGGGTATTGGGAGCCTCTGTAAACTGTGAATAAAATATAAAAAAGGTGCAGGCTAGCCTATAATTTTTTGCTTTCTATGCTTCCCTGTCTCAACTTAGTAATTGCAAATACTCTTTCTGAAAGAGTATTTGCAATTACTTGAGACAGGGGAAGCACAGAACGCAAAATATTTACATTGACGAGTCTGACTGACTGACCTATCACTTCAGGACCTCCCTCGGCTCTACGCTGAGCCTGCGCTGCCGCCTGGAGAAGAGGGAGGTGGCCGGTGGTGGGTGGAGTAAATTTAGGAGCGGAGGAGGAGTTTGACCATTGCCCTCACTCTCCTGCTGTTACGTGACAACGCTGGCGTCCCGTGATATCACTGGTTGCTAGACGCCAAGCAGCATACTAGCAACCAGTGTGGCCACAGCACGCAGGCATGGACTCGACTCGGGGCTAATAATGATATACTCATAGCAGGAGTCCCTATTTGTCTGCGAGCCAGATGCAGCCATCAAAAGAGCCACAGGTTCCATACCCCTGCTCTACATCCTCACCACTTTCTTCTTTGAAATCATCCAAAAACTGTTCAATGACAGATTTACAGAAGGCCCTTAACCACCTCTTGTCCCGGAGAGTCGTTACATCAGTACCACCACAAGACAGGTTGAGTGGATTTTAATCAAACTGGTTCATGGTACCAAAGCCTAAAGGAGTTATATATCCTATCCTGGGCTTAAAAGCCCTTAACAAATTCCTTAATGTTCTCAGGATTCGAATAGACTCTGCAAAGTCAGTAATTGCCTCTCTGAGACAATGGGTGGAGGGGGGGGAATTGGGGACGCTTGGCTACCATAGAGGTCCAAGATACCTATTTACTCACATCATCGACGGGTTCATTACTTTGCAGTGGCAGACAACCACTTCAAGTTTGTCTCATTGCCCTCCAGCCTGTCCTCTGCTACCAAGGTGTTCACATTATATCTTTGCACCCTTGCTTGCCCTTCTTAGAACATCCAGGTTAAAGGCTTACTAGACGACCTTCTTCTGAATGATTCATCTTCTTCCCTAACTCCTTCAGGGAATGCCTAAAAGAAGATTCAGCTGCTTCGGCTGGGTGAGCAACTTAAAAAATCTGCTCCGTAGCCTTTCATGTGCCTAGTATCTGGGCCTCATCTTAGTTGCATCTCAGGCAAAGGTCTTTCCTTCATAAAAAGTTCTTTCTTTTATGCTCGACAGCTGAGATCCAAAAAAAAAAAAAAAAATCCCACAGCGAAATTCACAAGTGGGCTTTCATGTGTTTTGCACTGAGAAGAGGCTTCCATCTAGTCACTTTGCCATAAAGCCTGGATAGGTGGAGGGCTGCAATGATTGTTGTCTTTCTGGAACTTTGTCCCATCTCCACATAGGATCTCTAGAACTCAGTCTGAGTAACCGTTGGGTTCTTGGTCACCTCTCTTACTAAGGCTGGCCATACACCATACAATTTTCTTATTCAATTTCCTTTAGATTTACCTTCAACTATGTAGTGCAAGGGCCTTCCTGATTGCATACAAATTGAAAGTGTTCAGGTTTGAACTTATATTATATGGTTTTGGTAAATCTAAAGGAAAGTTGAACAAGAAAATTGTATAGTGTATGGCCAGCCTTAGGCCCTTCTTCCCCAATTGCTCAGTTTGGCTGGGTGACCAGCTCTTGGAAGAGTCCTGGATGTGCCAATCTTCTTCTACAAACCCGATTCCAAAAAAGTTGGGACACTGTACAAATTGTGAATAAAAACAGAATGCAATGATGTGGAAGTTAAAAATTTCAATATTTTATTCAGAATGCAGCATAGATGACATATCAAATGTTTAAACTGAGAAAATGTATAATTTTAAGGGAAAAATAAGTTGATTTGAAATTTCATTGCATCAACACATCTCAAAAAAGTTGGGACACGGTCATGTTTACCACTGTGTGGCACCCCCTCTTCTTTTTTTAACAGTCTGCAAACGTCTGGGGGCTGAGGAGACAAGTTGCTTAAGTTTAAGAATAGGAATTTTTTCCCATTCTTGTCTAATGCAGGCTTCCAGTTGCTCAACTGTCTTAGGTCTTCTTTGTCGCATCTTCCTCTTTATGATACGCCAAATGTTTTATGTGGGTGAAAGATCTGGACTGCAGGCTGGCCATTTCAGTACCCGGATCCTTCTTCTACGCAGCCATGATGTTGTAATTGATGCAGTATGTGGTCTGGCATTGTCATGTTGGAAATTGCAAGGTCTTCCCTGAAAGAGACAACGTCTGGATGGGAGCATATGTTGTTCTAGAACTTGGATATACCTTTCAGCATTGATGGTGCCTTTCCAGATGTGTAAGCTGCCCATGCCACACGCACTCATGCAACCCCATACCATCAGAGATGCAGGCTTCTGAACTGAGCGCTGATAACAACTTGGGTTGTCCTTGTCCTCTTTAGCCCGGATGACATGGCGTCCCAGTTTTCCAAAAAAGAACTTCAAATTTTGATTCGTCTGACCACAGAACAGTTTTCCAGTTTGCCACAGTCCATTTTAAAGGAGCCTTGGCCCAGAGAAAATGCCTGTGCTTCTGGATCATGTTTAGATATGGCTTCTTTTTTGGTCTATCGAGTTTTAGATGGCAACGGCGAATGGCACGGTGGATTGTGTTCACCAACAATGTTTTCTGGAAGTATTCCTGAGCCCATGTTGTGATTTCCATTACAGTAGCTTAGCTGTATGTGATGCAGTGCCGTCTAAGGGCCCGAAGATCACGGGCATCCAGTATGGTTTTCCGACCTTGACCCTTACACACAGATTTTGTTCCAGATTCTCTGAATCTTTGGATGATATGTACTGTAGATGATGATAACTCCAAACTCTTTCAAATTTTTCTCTGAGAAACTCCATTCTGATATTGCTCCACTATTTTTCGCCGCAGCATTGGGGAATTGGTGATCCTCTGCCCATCTTGACTTCTGAGGGACACTGTCACTCTGAGAGGCTCTTGTTTTACCCAATCATGTTGCCAATTGACCTAATAAGTTGCAAATTGGTCCTCCAGCTGTTCCTTATATGTACATTTAACTTTTACGGCCTCTTATTGCTACCTGTCCCAACTTTTTTGGAATGTGTAGCTCTCATGAAATCCAAAATGAGCCAATATTTGGCATGACATTTCAAAATGTCTTACTTTCAACATTTGATATGTTATCTATATTATATTGTGAATAAAATATAAGTTTATGAGATTTGTAAATTAGTCCATTCCTTTTTTACTCACAATTTGTACAGTGTCCCAACTTTTTTGGATTTGGGTTTGTATTTGAGAATTATTGAGGCCACTGTGTTCTTAGGAGCCTTCGGTGCAGCAGGATTTTTTTGCATTAATCCGATCTGTGAGCTCTCTGCAGGCTGTTACTTTGATCTCATGGCTTTCACTCTGATACAGTATGCATTGTCAGCTGTGAGGCCTTTATAGAGAGGTGTGTGCCTTTCAAAATCATGTGCAGGCAATTTAATTTATCACGGGTGGACTCCATTCAAGGTGTAAAAACATCTCAGCAATGATGAAATGGGAGGCACCTGAGCTAAAGTTGCAAGTGTTGTTACAAAGGGTCTGAATACATTGTCCACTGTGATATTTGTTTTATTTTTAATACATTTACAGACATTGCTAAAGTTCTGTTTTCACTTTGTTATTATAGGGTACTGAATGTAGATTAATCAGAAAAGTATAGTGCATGCTGCAATAATATGCATTCTGTGTTAACAGAAAATTTACTGACGCTGTGGGTTTGCCATTAAGATGTTTATATTTTTATTTCAAGGATATGCTGACTTGAATCAGGTCCCACTTCTGTTTTGGGGCTCTTTATATATAACATTGATTTGTCTGAGTGTCATTTTGTTTATAGCTCAGATGGCCATTTGACAACAGAATTTCAAAAACAAATAGTTCATTTTTTCCCATTAAACAGACAGTTAAGTTCATCATCTGAAACAAAGTCTACACAGCAGAATAGCACTGCTGACCTCCAGAAATCGGGAGCTGAGAAGGAGGACTGGAAACTGACTGAAGCTGATAAGGCCAAAACTGGCAGGGTGAGGCTCTGCTTGATTTTTGTTTCTCGATAAGATAAATCGCTTGATTACTGTGTTTATAGAGATGATTAGATAAGGACAGTTATGTGCAGCAATCCTTCACTCAACTTTCATGTATCTGTTTCCAGTTGTCATAAAATAAATGAGTGGTTTCTGGTTGATTATTATGGTTTACTTCACTTAACAGATGCTTATTCCCTTACTCCTTAATAGGGACTTTTTCTATACATTGCAGCCACAGTATGTCATATGTTTCAAAAACCTATTAGCAACACAGAAAAGCCTGAGATTATGACAGGAACTGTGAGGTTTGTGTGTCTAGATCTACAAGCACCAGTTTGTGTAGTGTAGAACAAATTATGCTCTGGTTTGTGTACTTGCTATGACATGTGCACACTTGCAACAGCCCTTGCTGACCTTGTGAACAAGGGATTCACAGTGGATCTCTTTTTGAAGGGCAGTTGACAGGCGACTTGCCTCCTCATGGTCAGTAACACTGGACAGCTCACATCACTGCAACCTTATGCATTATGTGTGGTTGCAGGACAGTAGTGGCATGGCCCTATTCACTTGAATAGGTCATTTGGCAGTGGTAGTACATGCTGTTTGCCACATGGGGCATCATTTTTGCTATGTCCACAAAGCATGTCATCAGTAGCATGTTTACTACCCCAACCAGCCGCGTTGTAGCTTAAGATGCGCGATCAGGCCACAAGTGTGATCATAGCAGTTAATTGCATTACCTACAAGTCAATAATTTTCTTTAGTTAGACAAACCACTTATACAACTATCAGTTAATAACACTAGAAGAATGCAGCCAACTATAAACAACTTGTCTTAAAATAAAATGAGTTTCTTGTTCCCTTTACAGGTTAAAATGGCAGTGTTCTGGGAATACATGAAAGCCATAGGACTCCTCCTATCTTTCCTCAGTGTCCTTCTTTTTCTCTGCAATCATGTATCTTCCTTGGCTTCCAACTACTGGCTCAGTTTATGGACAGATGATGAAGTAATCAATGGCACCCAGAAGAACACAAAAATGAGACTTGGTGTTTATGGAGCACTAGGAATATCACAAGGTTGGAATCAATTGCCTATCTTGTCCTTGTCTGGATCTGTTGTACAGTATATTTGTTTTTCTGCTACACAATGATAATTTCTCCCTTAAAGCAGTATTAAATCCAAAACCAATAATGTGTTCTATTGCTGCTTGCCAATCATTAGATGTGGTTGTTGCATCGGTTTTCTTTTTTTAGCATTTCTCCCTTTGTTTTCACCTGTTGATCTGGCCAGTAACACAGCTACTGTATTGGGGTGCCCCCACTATGGATGAAGAAACACAGACCCCTTTGGACAGCAGAAGTGTTAGCTGCATCAGATTTAAGCTGGCCATACATGGGTTATTTTTTGGTTCAGTGGAAAAAAACCAGACTTGATTCCTCCATTTACACATTTGAGGTGATTGTTGGAATCCTCAGCACTGTCAATGTATTCTGACAGCAGGGAGACTCCCCCGTCATCAGAAATTACATAGAGTCGCAGCCTCTTGCCTGCAGCGCTGATCGAGCAGCAGTATACTAATAGGGCAGTTGAACAGAAGTCTACTGGTAGAAAAGTTTCTGTTCAGCCACAGTGGCCACACAATCAAATATCAGCTGGTCCCTGCTGAAAAAACTGAAGCCAAACTACAGCTAACTCTTTTAAGCAGTTACAGCAACAGTTTTTTTCCTTGCTGGGTAAAGGGTTTACATAAAAGAAGATTATTGAAAGCAATGTAAAATGGTGTCTCAACCCTCTAACTGCTACTTCGGCAGGACAGATTGTTCTGTAAAAAAACAGACACTGGATAATGTTGGCTCCATCTCGTCCCCTGTATCCTTGTGGGAGGCCCATAAGGCTATGGTAAGTGGCCACCTGATCCAAATTGCATCCTCTAGAAAATGTGCTAGGGAGAAGAGAGCTCGGGAGCTGTCCCCCCTTCTGACAGCCGCAGATGCTGCCTGGAAGGTGCACCCAACAGCAGCCACTAGAAAGGTCTGGGATGACCTGGCCACTGAGCTAGACCTTCTCGCTACCACACAAGTGGAAAAGGCCCTGCATTGGAGCAAACCTAAATTTTTTTTTTTTTTTTTTTCCAAATATTTTATTTATGGAAAAGGAACAACAGTCGAGAAACAATCTGTGACATGTACCATACAGACATATGTAGCAAACATATCATTGAAAGAAGAAGCAAACTAAAACAGCGGATCGAAGATCAATGAAGGTCCTGGCGAAATCGTAGGACCCATCCCCGGGGGCGGGGAAGGTGCAGGCACATCCAACCCGATTCACAGATAGCCAGGCACTAATACAGGCATGTGGAAAAGCTGCATTACGGAGAGAGGAGAACCGTTTCCGGCCGTCGCTCCCCAATTTTATCTAAAAGATGGAAAAGATAAGTGGGAACAGAGCCCGGGAATGGGTGACACACAGAGAAGACAAAGAAGGATGGTGAAGGGATTGGGACGGGGGGGGCAGAGGGGGGCAACTCCCCGCATGGACAAAACCCACGGGTACTCCCGAGGTGAAGATCAACCGCACATCAGAGACCTGCCCTTGTCAGAGAGCACGAAGACATTCCAGAAACCCCAAATCTTATCGTATTGTTCCCTGCGAGGCTGCCTCGTGAGGGTGAGGTCCTCCATTCTGTTTATGTCCTCCATCCTGCGCATACAATCCCCTATAGTCGGTACTCTAGTCGTCTTCCAAAGCACCGGGATGCAAGCCTTGGCAGCACTCAGAACATGGGGGATAATCGATTTTTTACTTTTCGAGATCGGTGTAGAGGAGACCTGAAGTAGGAAGAACTCCGGAGTATCCGGGATTTCCCGGTCCGATAGTTCCCCCAAGAGGGCCCGGCTTGCCAGAAAGGGCGTAGACAAGGACATGACCAGAAAATGTGGAGTATCGTGCCTACTTCACTCTGGCACCTCCAGCAAAGGTTCGGCGTGTCCGGGAAAATTTTGTTCAAAATAGAGGGAACCCTATACCACCGGGTAAGGATTTTATAGTTCAACTCCTGCAATTTCGCGCAGGTCGGTGTCTTCAAAGCCAGGGTGTATACCTTCAGGCGTTGCGCCGGGGTGAGCTGCAGCTGAAGATCCCGCTCCCACTTGCCCAATCCAGGGAGGACATAGTCCTCTCCCGGTGAGAGCAGGAGGCCGTAGGATTTGGACAGCGTGCCCGGCAGGCTCCCGTCCCCCATGCAGTATTCCTCATATGGAGTGAGGTCCCTGGAAAATGACGAGGGATCTGGTAAGGAGCGAAGATAATGGTGTACCTGGGCAGCGTGCCAGAACCCCAGGCGAAAGGAGCCACTACTCGAAATCAGCTCCTCTATCGTCGGCCACCGAGATCCCCTGAGGAAGTGGACTGCTTGAGAAACGCCCCTGGACATCAATCCGCGGAAAGCCGAGTCCTCCAATCCAGGGGAAAACTCCGGGTTACCCAGGACCGGGTAAAGCGGGGATGACTGCGTGGATATGGAGGGGTGGGAAAGAACGCGACGAGTGGTTGTAATCGTCACGCCTATCGTGGAATGCGCCCGGAGGCCCCGCGGGAGCTCCCCCCTAACCCATGGCATTCCCTCAAGGGAGGCGACGGTCTGTCCCCTCTCCAACTGCACCCACAATTTACCCATACCATGTCTCCGCCAATCAATCAGCCGGCCGAGGTGGACCGCTTGATGATATTTAGCTACATCAGGGAGGGCCAGGCCCCCAGAGTGCTTCGGCAGAGTAAACTGGGCACGAGACAGCCTAGGCCTCCCGTGGGCCCAGATGAATTTCAGGAAGATGCTGTGGGTTTGGGCAAAGAATGAGGCCGGGATCCTCACAGGC
This sequence comes from Pelophylax lessonae, assembly GCF_965119305.1. Classification (NCBI taxonomy): domain Eukaryota; kingdom Metazoa; phylum Chordata; class Amphibia; order Anura; family Ranidae; genus Pelophylax; species Pelophylax lessonae. The sequence continues at coordinate 125,149,888 of NC_138773.1, read as the reverse complement.
AGCGCCTGCAGCAGGTACAAAATCTTAGGGAGGATCGACATCTTAGGTTGCACCGGCCGAACCAGGAATGCAGGCCGGTATTCCAAGTCTGTAGCAGGCCACGAATATGGGTCAGGAGGGGCGGGAAGTTCAATTTATAGATTTTGGAGAGATCCGAGGGGATCTGGGTCCCGAGGTATGTCAGAGCTCCCTGAGTCCATTTGAAAGGCAACGTCGAGGACAAGTGCGCCAAGAGGGGGGCCGGGACGCCCACCCCCAGAGCCTCGGATTTGTGAAAGTTCACTTTCAAGTTAGAACACTGGCCGTACCGTTCCAGTTCCTTCATCAAATTAGGTGCTGAGATCGCCGGGTTCGTGATGGAGAAGAGCATATCGTCGGCGTATGCTGACACCTTGCACTCCAGGTCACCAACCTTAATTCCCGATATGTCGGGGTTGGCCCGTATGCGTCCCAGAAACGGCTCTAGAGAGAGCGCGAACAGCAGCGGGGATAGGGGACATCCCTGCCGGGTACCGTTAGCGATGTCAAAAGGGGCAGAAAGTACTCCATTACACTTCACTTGGGCCGAGGGGTGAGAATAAATATGCCCTATCCAGGACATCAACGTATCTCTGAAGCCCATTGCCCTCAACGTAGAAAGCATGAACCGCCAACTGATGCGGTCAAACGCTTTCTCCTCATCCGTGTTGAGCAATACGCAGGGCATTTTCGTCGACTGGGCCACGTGGATAAGGTTCAGGACCTTAGAGGTATTGTCCCTCGCCCAAACCTAAATTTTATACCAGTGCAAACAAACCTGGCCCCATGTTGGCCAGAAAACTCAACTCTGTGGGTTGCACGCATGGGCCAGCTCAGCTTAGGGTGCAGGGAGGTGGGCTGACTTCTGATCCCTCAAAGATCTCTTCCATTTTGGCCAGTTTCCTTTCTTCCTTATACAGTAAACCTTCTCTGTTTGACCTGAACAAAGCCGAGCACTTCTTCCAACCATTGAGCCTCCCCCGGCTGTCTTCAACAGCTCAGGATACCCTGATTGCACCTATTACTGAGCTGGAAGTCATGCAAGCTATAAAATCGCTGAAGTCTTCAAAAGCTTTAGGGCCGGACGGCTACACTGGACTTTATAATAAAAAGTTTGCTGCTTTTCTCATGCCACATTTAACTTCCTACTTTAGCTACCTCCGTGGGGGCGAACAGCTTTGCCCGGATTCTCTCAAAGCCCACATCACTATGATCCTGAATTTAGCCAAGGAGGCTTTTGACCCTCAGTCCTTTTGAACATGGACCTGAAGGTCTTGGGGAAAATCATAAGCTCCTGTGTTAATGGATACCTTCAGACCCTCGTCCACAGGTACCAGGTGGCTTTGTGCCGGGCCGCCAAGTGGGCGATAATGAACGCAAAGCAATCTACCTTATCCACATTCTTAACCAATGTAAAATACCAGGTTTTTTTTTGCTTTCTTTGGATATTTATAAAGCGTTTGATTTGCTTTCCTGGCACTACCTTAGATTTTCTCTATCCCGCTGGGGCTTTGGAACTCAATTTTTATCCTGGATCCAGGCCCTTTATTCATCCCCGTCGGCCTCTGTGAAGTATGCAGGTTTCTCTTTCCCATTAACCGGGGTACCTGACAGGGATGCCCCCTGTCCCCAGTGCTTTTTCTTCTGACGTTGTAATCGCTGGCAGCAGCAATCAGAGCCAATGTGGATCTATCAGGAATGTCCTACGTGGGGACTCAATATAAGACTAACTTTTCTCTTTCGTTCGATGGACACAGCACTCCATAAATCATAACTTCTGGGTTATATTGCCTCCACCAGGAGTAGGACTAGGCAGAACAAAAAGCACCTGGCTACGCCCATGAGCTATCCTCAGCTTGGTATATAACCCCCTCTCTGCTCTAGGTAACAAGCTCAGGCTTCTTCTGCAGTTCCTGCGAGGAATCAAGGGTGAGGATCTTTCAATCAGACTGGTGGCCATAAATGTCCCTTGTGTGCTTCCTCTCAGAGAAGACCAGTTGTCCCAAGGGCTGATCTACCATCCTGCTTCACAGTCACTGGTTTTAATGGCTTAGCTATAGAAACCCAGGTACTGAGGGATAGAGGTCTGTCTGGATCAGTGATCCCTACTATGGTGAAGACGAGGAAGTCGTCTTCCAGCAAGATATACCATCGTACATAGAAAGTTTACATTTCTTGGTGTGAGTCGATTGGCGCTCATCCTCAATCCTATTCTGTGACTCGGATCTTAACCTTTCTTCAACAAGGCGTTGATCAGAAGTTGGCCTTGAGTACCATCAAGGGCCAGGTGTCTGCCTTGGCAGTCTTCTTTCAGCGACCCCCTAGCCACGCATTCTTTATTTCGCACCTTCATTCAGGGGGTTCACCATGTGGCCCCACCTGTACAGTCTTTTTTGCCGCCATGGGATTAAAATTTAGTGCTTTTGTTTCTCCAGAAACCGCAATTTGAGAATATTCAGGAGATTCCCTTGTCTACGTTATTCCAGAATGTGACATTCTTGGTGGCTATTATCTCAGGCCGCAGGGTATCGGAATTGGTAGCATTATCCTGTCGCAGTCCCTATTTGGTGGTCCATAGGCATAAAGTGGTTATTCGTTTCCCGTTGTCTCGACTTCCATTTAAAGAGGACTTCCTTCTGTCCCAAGCCGGCTCGTCCCACGGAATTTGCTTTGCATAACTTGGATGTGGTTCGTGCGATTCGGGTGTATCTGGCAGCTACTGAGTCCTATTGGAGGTTAGACTCTCTTTTTGTTGTTACGGAGGAACTAAGAAAAGGGCTGGCCGCTTCTTCGGCTGCCATCTCCAGATGGATCAGACAGTGACTCAGGCCTGTTCCATTAAAGGTCAGGTTCCACCTATCCCTGTCACAGCACATTCTACTCGGGCGCTATGACCTTCTTTGCCCTTCCGTCCGGCATCAATATCGCAAGTTTGCAAGGCGGCCACTTGGTCGTTGGTGCATACCTTAAAAAAATTCTATAAGGTAGATACTTTGGCATCTGCGGATGCCTATTTTGGCCGCAAAGTTTTGCAGGCTGCTGTTTAAGAGGGGCTGTTCCCTCTTGAAAACTTTAAACTCTTATTTTTTCAGACGGGGCTTCTGTGACCTGGTTTATGGTACGCACCCCTCTATGGAGTTCTCATACTTCAAATACTGCTTGCTACTAAACAGATTACCTAAAACAGAGAGGGGAGGTTATACACCAAGCTGAGGAAGGCCCTTGGGCGTAGCCAGGTGTTTTTTTGTTCTGCCTAGTCCTAATCCTGGAGGAGGCAATATGACTCAGTAGTTATGATTCATAGAGTGCTGTGTCCGTCGATGAACTAAGAGAGATGGATTTTACATTAAGTACAAAAATCCAATTTTTCTTTTGTTCACTGACCGACACAGCTTCATGTCTTCTAGACCATTGGGCTTATGCTACTCTCTCTTCAGAATTAGGACTATGTGGAAACAATTTTGGGTACGCCCCTGAGGCAGTGCCAGAGAGTATACCATCACTTCCTGCTATAGGACTTCAGTTTTTATTTTGCCTAGTCCGGAGTAAGGACCTGGCTCTCTGCTGGGATCTGCGGTCCTAGCATTCTTTTCTTTTTTTTAAATGGAATTTTTATTTGGTCTTTATTATTTTTGTTCCTGTGTGAACTACAATCAACCTGTTACTGTATGAACTACAGTCAACAGCTGGACTGGGCGACACACTGGATATCCTAGATCCTTATGATATTCCCTATCTGGCCTGTGACCGTGACCCAACTATTAGCTCTGCGCTAGGTTGGCTGCAACATAGCCCCACTAGATGGGGGCTGGTCGGCGAGTGAAACACCTTGCGAGGTCGCATAGCCCTGGCCACGACAGCAGTCACGAACAGAGTCGCAGCATACCTCGGGGCGCAGCACCTCCATTCCAGGATTGTGCGGTGGACTGCTTGGAGTAGCACCCACCTGATTCAGTGGTGTGGAGAGTAGTGTCCCCCCTCCTTTTTTTTGGAATGGCTGGGGTGTTCACGGGCCCTCCCTGGGGATCTTAGGCCCCCTGCTGTTTTCTCCCTCCCCTCATGTTTCCCCCCCTCTCCCTAGTGGGGTTCCACTGCGTCAGTTGCCCTCACCTGCCCCCTTCCTCCCCCCCTTAGCCCCCTTTTTGGGGGCACGGTGTATTTTTTGGTAGGGGGGCTTTTCTGGTGTTGGGCCAGAGAGTGGTGGGTGGATGTCGCTGTCGGCCCCCCTTTTGGGAGTACCTGTACCTTGGCCTTTCTTCCCCGCCATTTTGCCATGGATACTGCATTCCTGACTTCAGCAGCCATGTTTTTGGTTTTCCATTGGGAATAGCGGCGGTCATTTTCTTATAGTCCCGAGTGCAAGGTTATGTGCTTTGGGGGCCTCTAGTGTCAATGTCGGTGCTTCCTCTTTCATCGCAGTGTGGCAGGCTGTTTGGCATTCTCCAGCTCTGGGGTGGTGAGTCTCTGGGGGTATACGATCCTTCCTTTGCGCTGATTCTTGTGGTACCCGGGGGGGGGGGGGGGGTTCTTTAAAAAAAAAATTTAACTTTTTCTTGTTGTGCACAGTGCGGCTCCGATTAACCATGGAGCCTCTGGAGCGTGTATCACCACCTGACCCACTCCTGGATGCTGCGGGACCCTCTGGTCTGTCTGCCCTAGCGGCCATGACGGCAGCCCTGCAGTCACTTGTATCCAAGGTAGAGAAGGCCCTGCATAGGAGGCCTAGTAGACAGCTTAAACTGTAAGTCACTACTATCCTTTCCTGTAATCGCCAGGCCACTCCAGCAGACGTCCTCTGACGAAACGCGTAGGGTGGAGTTACTACGTCATTGCGTCACTTCTGGTTGTCGGAGACAGGGCCGTGGAACGCGGAAGCTTCCCGGTTTCCTTTCGCACTGATCGTAGACAGCTTAAACTGTAAGTCACTACTATCCTTTCCTGTAATCGCCATTTATACTACACCAAGAGGTCCTCCTTCTCCCCCTTCTTATCTTTGAGATTCTTGAGGGAGGAATTTACCGGAGAGACCCCCAACTTTCTTGTCCCACGGGATACATCTATTACAGGTTGTATGAGAGGTGCGACATCTAGTGGATACACGGATGGTTGCAACCTAAGAAAAATTTCTTTTATATTTTTCACTGATTGATTTATTCGCTCATTATTTTGGTGGAAGTTTTTGTTTTTTGCACCAGACAAGAACCTATTATACTTTCCACTGGTGTTGCGACACCGAGGATACTATAACACAGATTCTTTATCTTTTTACTTTTTATTTTTGGTATCCGAAAAGATAATATTCACCACTTATATTTGTTATTTAAAATAAAATTCACTATTTATATTTGGTTATCCCTCAATTGGATTTATTTCGCACCAGCACTTTTATATGTTTATGCACATTTCTTGGTAGTTGATATTTGGTCACAATATCAATTTCACGCATCAGTGCACTTTTTAATATATATTTATTTATTTATATTGCACATTGAGCACTTTATCACCTATGAGGTAGCGCCGTACCAATCTTTTACACACATTTCACCCTAGTAAGAAGCGCCCCACACCTTCACCTGTATCCTCTGCCTCCTCAGATTCTGAGGTGGATTTTTCTTTTCAAATATAACGTTTATTGAATACAGCCGGATACAGGCAATACAAAAGACATACAGTAGGGGTATGGCAAAATCACATCAATGAATAACAGAAATAACAATGCAGCATATCCGCCCATAGCCATCTGGGGAAGACCAGATCGAAGAAGATCTTCCCAGTATGGGACGAGGTAGAATAACACACCCCTTAAGTGCCATAAAAAGGAACCCGTTCCAGCATGTAACTTTTTCTTGTTAACAGAGAGATGGTCAACAGCTGAGACCATAGAAGGGAAGAAACATAGAAGAATAAGATAGCAGCCGAGAGCAGGAAGACTGCAGATAGTGGAACAAAGGGGGGTATAGAAGAAGGGAGGAGGGGTGAGGGAGGAAGAGGAGAAGGGGGGTCCTGCACCCCCCATGCCACAGGTCACTCCGCCACTGGGCCCCAGATCGCTCCAGATATGGCCACTCGCCCAGGGATTATTCAGCCAATAGGCGTGGCCCCCTCTCTGGATGTGATAAAGAGATCCCAGAGCCTCCATTTGTCTGCATGTTTGTCCCCCTCATGTTGGGATGTCACAATCAGGTTCTCCATCCCGTTAACGTCCTCAATTCTCCGGAGCCACTGGGCAATCTGTGGGGGGGGGGGCTGTCTGTTTCAACAGGAGAGGTATACACGCCCTTGCTGCGTTCAACATGGGACAGAGCAGGCATTTTTTAAAGGTCCCGGGCGGAATGTCCAATGCCTGAAGCAAAAAGAAAGCCGGATCATCCAGGAGTGCCCATTCCTGAACATTGCCAGCATTCTCCGAACCTCCCCCCCAGAAGTGAGACAGCAGAGGGCAAGACCAGAAAATGTGTAAAAACGTACCCCTCTCACCTCGGCACCTCCAACGCCGGTCCGATGCCTCGGGAAGGAAACTATGGAGATGCGCAGGTGTGTAGTACCAGCGCGTCAGAAGCTTAAAGTTTGTTTCTCTATCGCTCATTGACAGACGTAGTCTTCTTGATTCTCAAGAGCTGGGTTATGTTGTCTCCGCAGGAGTAGGACTAGGCAGAATGACAAAATGTTCTGGCTCCACCCTAGGGGGCAGTCCCTGAGGGTATATCCTCCCTCTCTCTGCTACAGGGAATCAGTTTTTTTCTGTCTAGTCAGGAGTAAGGACCTAAGTTCCTTGCTGGGATCTTTTGGTCCTGGCAAGACTTTTTTTCTTTAAGAAAAAGACATTTTTTAGGTAGTTTTCTCCAGTGGTTTTTTCCTGTGAGATCTTCAAGCAAAAATGCCGGACTGGGCGACACTTGTGGTCACCCCAGCCGGCCTACGAGCGCGTGCAGACCAGGCATTGCGCTTGGTCGGCCGCGACATATTCAAGTAAGTATGCGGGGCCGGGCGACGGGCTGGATGTGAGATCCAGTGGTCACCCCGGTTTCTGCCTAAAAGCGCGTGCAGACCAGTGCGCTGAGTCGGCCGCGACGGAGTCCCAGTAAAGGGACTGACTTTGCGAGTTAAAAGCTCGCTTGGACGCCAGGACCAGAGAGTCGAGGCGTCCACAAACCCCCACCTCGGTGGAGAGGGTATTATGAAGAGAGGGTGCCTGTCGGTTCGGTATGGTGAGTAAACGTTCCCTTTTTTCCTCATTTATGAGGCAGTATATATTATGGGCCCCTCCATATATGGTCAGTATATATCTGACACTTACAAGTCCCCCTTGTAATACAGCATGTGTTTGTGGGAAGTGGACTCGGTTCAAGAGCTAACACTCTACCCAGCAGACTGTAACATTACAGCAAACATAGGAGGTATAATCCTACCTTATGTGCAGTGTATCTCTGTAGATCCATATGTCACCTCTCAGCAGAGTGCAGGTGGATGTGCTGGGAAGACGATATCGGCGGTCCGCCGCCATTTTGCCGTAGACCGTATGCATGTATGTCCTCAGGTCACGCCGGCCGCCATGTTTTTGGAGTCTTATGTCTCTTCTATGGGGGCGGCCATGTTTTGTGAGCCCAGCTTCCTCGTGGAGGGCTGGGAACGCCGGAAGGCGTACACAGGGGGCGGAGCCACGCCTTCTGCCCGGGAAAAAGCAAACAGCTCCTTCCAGTCTGTGTAAGACAGACGCTGGCTGCAGTTTGTTGGAAACTGCACTGCATCGGTTGGTGAGCCTTGGGGGTCCCTCTCTCTCTCTCTCTGGGATCGAGAAGCAGGTACTCTGAGGGGCGCTATTGCGCTAGGGGGAGACACACAAAAAAAAAAAAAAAAAAAAAAGTTTTTTGTTTATTGCTGGCAAAAGTGTCCTGTATTAACATGGACCCTGCCACTCATGTATCTCCTCCGGATCCCCTCGAGGGGTCTGCGGGATCCTCCAGCACCCCATTGACAGTTGAATCTTTGTCAGCCATTATGGAAACTTTTGTGTCCCGGGTGGAAGTGGCTTGTCAGGGACAGGGCGCAAGAAAGCGACCCCCGCCTAACCCCTTATTATCTGAGACCTCGGATTCAGACTCTGAGCCTATTTCTGCAGTTGCAGGTACTTCATCTGGTATTGGTGTCTCGGGTCCTGTCTCTTCAGACAGTGAGGAGGATGTTTCGGCATCCGCCATAGCCCGAGAGGAAGCGTTGGTAAACGCACTCATTGTATCTGTTCAAGAGACTTTAAGGTTACAGGGTATTCCATCAGAAATAGCTGAAACTGAGATCCCTTTTGGGACTAAAAAGCGCATCAAAGTGGCAAAGGTTTTTCCATTGCCCAAATGTTTTGGCAATCCAATCGATGAAGAATGGCGTCTGCCAAAACGCACTTTTAATATTTCCAAACGCATTGACAGGCGTTATCCGTTTGAGGAAACCCTTATTAAGAAATGGACAGAACCACCTGTGGTGGATTCACCAATTGCTAGATTGAATAAAGCCACGGTTATTCCTTTAGAAGACGCTCCGTCTTTTAAAGATCCAGTGGATCGCAAGATAGAAGCTATGTCTCGCACCATGTTTTCCTTGATTGGATCAGCTTTCAGGCCAATAATTGCTATTGGTTTGGTTTCGCAGGCTGTAACTGAATGGACTAAGTGGTTACGCCGGGACTTAGATGAAGTCCCTCAGGCGGTATCAGATTTGTTGGAACAAATGATACAGGGGTTACAGTTTGTATGTGATGCGGCGTTAGACGCCACTCCATTAATGGCGCGAGCATCAGTCTCAGCAGTGGTTCTCAGGCGTACACTGTGGCTAAAAGGTTGGATAGCCGACCAAGGTTCCAAAAAAGCATTGGCTAATATCCCCTTTTCAGGAGAACGTCTATTTGGAGCCAACTTAGATGAGATCATTAAGGATCTCACCGGTGGAAAAAGCACCTTTTTACCGCAAAATTTTAAAGGTAGAGGAACTCGTCAAAGACGAGGGCCTTCTTTTTCTGCTCACAAGAGGTTTTTTCGTCCAGCGGGTGAAAAAACTAAGTCCTCCAAGGTTCCTACAGGAGGCGTCAGGGGTCGTTGGTCGGGCAAGCAAAAGCCCGCCCCCTCCAGACCTGAAGATAAACCATCCAAAGCCTGAAGGTGCGCCCCCACCCATAACTGGGGTGGGGGGACGTCTTCGCCGGTTCCCGGATCCATGGCTTTCCAGAATCCCGGACAAATGGGTTTGCGAAGTCATAAAGTCAGGGTACAAGATCGAGTTTCGATCTCTCCCACCGGCGCGATTCTTCCCTTCCAATATCCGACTATCTCCGGATCGTCTAGAAGATCTGCGGAGAGCAGTCACAGATCTACTACAACAAGGAGTGGTAGTCCACGTTCCTTGGACAGAACGGTTTCAAGGGTTTTATTCAAACCTGTTTACAATACCCAGGAAAGAGGGCAAAGTGCGTCCAATTCTGGACTTAAGAGCACTCAATTCTTTCGTCAACATAAGAAGATTCAGAATGGAGTCCATTCGCACGGTAGCAGCCTTCCTGCATCCAGGGGATGTCTTAGCGTCCATAGACATCAAGGACGCCTATCTTCACATTCCCATTTTCGCAGGACATCAGCGTTTTCTACGCTTTTCCGTAGAGGAGAACCACTATCAGTTTGTGGCGTTACCTTTCGGTCTCGCCACGGCTCCGCGGGTCTTCACAAAAGTGTTGGCCCCTATGTTGGCACTTCTGCGCCAAAGAGGTATATCGATTCTAGGTTACCTAGACGACCTTCTGCTTCATGCAGAGTCTCCTCAGACCTTGCTACAAAACATAGAAATTACTATGATTTCTTTACAGGAATTCGGGTGGCTGGTGAACCAGCAAAAGTCTTTTCTGGTTCCCACCCAGAGGCTCGAATATCTGGGTCTAATTCTAGACACAGTCAGGACAAGAGTGTTTCTTCCGGTAGGGAAACTTCGAAAGATTCAATCAGCAGTCCAGTTGTTACTGTCCAACAGCTGGTCTTCCCTTCGGACTTGCATGAGGGTTCTGGGGTTGATGGTGGCTTCATTCGAAGCAGTCCCATTTGCCCAGTCCCATACCCGAATTCTTCAGCAAGAGATTCTCCTCAGATGGAATCGGAATCCGGAATCCCTGGACAATCAGATACGATTGAGCAAACAGACCAGAGAGTCTCTGGTTTGGTGGCTTCGGTCTCCAATGCTCAGCCAGGGAAAGTCATTTCTGCCAATATATTGGATGATAGTGACCACGGATGCCAGTCTATCCGGATGGGGAGGAATTCTCGGTCAATTATCTGCCCAGGGACTTTGGTCCCCGGAAGAATCCAGATTACCGATAAATGTATTGGAACTGAGAGCGATCAGACTTTGTCTGATTCACTGGACCGAGCAGCTCCAGGGCAGCCCGGTTCGGATCCAGTCGGACAATGCCACGGCCGTGGCTTATGTCAATCACCAGGGGGGCACCAAGAGTGTCCGAGCGGCCAAAGAAGTGGCTTGCATTCTTCGCTGGGCGGAACGATTTGTTCCAGCAATCTCTGCGGTGTTCATTCCGGGGGTGGAGAATTGGCAGGCAGATTATCTCAGCCGTCAGACCCTGGATCAGGGGGAATGGTCCCTCCATCCAGACGTTTTCCACCAGTTGTGCCTTCGGTGGGGCACCCCGGATGTGGATCTGTTGGCATCACGATTCAACAGGAAAGTTCAGAGATTCGTGGCTCGCTCCCGCGATCCTCTAGCAGAAACCGCAGACGCACTGATCGCCCCGTGGGGGCAATACCAGCTAATATATGCCTTCCCTCCTCTCGCGTTACTGCCAAGACTTCTTCGCAGGGTAGAGGAGGAAGGAATCCCAGTAATCCTGGTAGCTCCGGACTGGCCTCGTCGAGCTTGGTATGCCGACATGGTCAGACTGGTGGCGGACGTCCCGTGGAGACTTCCTCTCAGAGAGGATCTACTGTCTCAGGGACCGATCTTCCATCCTGCTTTACGATCGCTGGCTTTAACGGCCTGGCTATTGAGACCCAGGTGCTGAAGGACAAGGGATTGTCAGCTTCAGTTATTCCTACTCTAGTTGAAGCAAGGAAAGCGACTTCCAGAAAGATTTATCATCGCACATGGAAGTCCTACATTGCATGGTGTGAACCTTTGGGGTTCCGTCCTCGGTCTTATTCGATTAGTCGAATATTAGCTTTTCTGCAACAGGGGGTTGAGCAGAAACTGGCCTTGAGTACTATCAAGGGTCAGGTCTCAGCATTAGCCATCTTCTTTCAGAAGCCTTTGGCTACTCATTCCTTGGTGCGGAATTTCATCCAGGGGGTGCGACATCTGGCTCCGCCAGTGCACGCGCCGTTACCCCCCTGGGATCTTAATTTAGTGTTGTCGGTTCTTCAGAAACCTCCCTTTGAAGATATTAGGGAGATTCCTCTACCCACGTTGTCCCAGAAGGTGGCCTTCTTGGTGGCTATTACTTCTGCACGCAGGGTGTCAGAACTGGCCGCATTATCTTGTCGTTCACCATATCTGGTGGTTCATAGAGATAAGGTGGTTCTTCGTCCGAATCCATCCTTCCTACCAAAAGTAGTTTCAGAATTTCATCTGAATGAAGAAATTGTATTACCTTCCCTGTGTCCTAAGCCCAGTCATCCTCGGGAATTTGCTTTGCACTCCTTGGATGTGGTCCGGGCGATCAGGGTATACTTGAAAACGACAGACTCGTTTCGCAAGACGGATTCACTTTTTGTGATCCCAGATGGACCCAAAAAGGGGTTGCCTGCATCTGCCGCGACCATTTCCAGATGGATCAGACAGACGGTAGTGCAGGCTTATTCTATTAAGGGTCGGGAGCCCCCGTTCCCTGTTAAGGCGCACTCCACTCGGGCACTTAGTGCGTCATGGGCCTTTCGCCATCAGGCGTCAGTGGTCCAGGTGTGCAAGGCGGCTACCTGGTCGTCGGTGCATACCTTCTCTAAACATTATAAAGTTGATGTAATGGCATCGTCTGATGCCTCATTTGGCCGCAAGGTTTTGCAGGCCGCAATTTGAGGAGACCAGTGGTCTACCTCGAGGGTTTTTTCCGTTGGAAAATTTTTCTTTAGTCTCATTCTTTGTTTATAATGAGCCTTTAAAACTTCTAGTTTGGCACCGGTTGGGCCTACTAGATTGGATTTGATTTAGTCAATCCCACCCCTCATTTGTGGCACTGCTTCTGGATGTCCCAGCTCTTGAGAATCAAGAAGACTACGTCTGTCAATGAGCGATAGAGAAAAATGGATTTTTGTAAGAACTTACCGTAAAATCCTTTTCTCTTAAGCTCATTGACAGACGTAGTACCCGCCCCTCTATCATTGAGTTGGGTTGGGTTAATTTCTCTGTACTGCTTTAAACAGAACTGATTCCCTGTAGCAGAGAGAGGGAGGATATACCCTCAGGGACTGCCCCCTAGGGTGGAGCCAGAACATTTTGTCATTCTGCCTAGTCCTACTCCTGCGGAGACAACATAACCCAGCTCTTGAGAATCAAGAAGACTACGTCTGTCAATGAGCTTAAGAGAAAAGGATTTTACGGTAAGTTCTTACAAAAATCCATTTTTCCTGAGTCCTGGAGCAGATCGAGGAGCTCGGTCCCGGGCGGAATGTCCAATGCCTGAAGCAAAAAGAAAGCCGGATCATCCAGGAGTGCCCGTTCCTGAACATTGCCAGCATTCTCCGAACCTCCCCCCCAGAAGTGAGACAGCAGAGGGCAAGACCAGAAAATGTGTAAAAACGTACCCCTCTCACCTCGGCACCTCCAACGCCGGTCCGATGCCTCGGGAAGGAAACTATGGAGATGCGCAGGTGTGTAGTACCAGCGCGTCAGAAGCTTAAAGTTTGTTTCCTGAGTCCTGGAGCAGATCGAGGAGCTCAGGGAAAAGCGGGTCATGTTCTGTTTCTGCTTTGCATTAAACCGGCATCCAAGATCCGCCTTCTACATCTCAAATCAGGGCAAGATAACCTGGTCGGGCGTGGGCTGGAGGAGACCATACGACAGGGAGAGGGTACGGGAGAGCGTTCCTTCCTCCACGCATAGAGTCTCAAACTTAGTCAGGGGTCTGGAGTAAGAAGCAGGTGTCTGAATAGAGGCAAGGAAATGGTGTACTCTGATGGCGGACCAGAAAGGGAGCGCAAAATGAACCCCTGTCACCATCAGTTTGGGTATAGTGGGCCAACGGGTCCCCGTTATGAAGTGGGAGGCCTGGAACATCCCCCTGCCACCTAAAGCAAGGGGAACGACGGATTGCCCAGCACCGGGAGGAGGGGTGAGGGCACGGGGGCAAGGTGAGAGCTCCCTCTCAGGTGTCCGGTCACAGAAAGAGTTACCCCGATTAAGGGATGGCGGCGAAGTAGGGGTGAGGCTTGATGACTACACCAAGGCGCTCCCTATAGCGGGAAGTCACATTGTGCTTGTTCCAACTGAACCCAGAGTTTTGAGGCATGATGTCCAGTCCAGAACCCTACAGAGATGGGACGCCTGCTGGTACTTAAGAATGTCGGGTAGGGCTAAGCCTCCCATTCTTTTTGGCAACGTGAGGAGGTGCCTACGGAGCCTCGGTTTTTTGCGAGCCCATACAAATTAAATAAAAAGGGAGTGGACCTGTCGGAAAAACTGCGCAGGAATCTTCACAGGCAAAGCCTGGAGCAAATAAAGAAATTTGGGAAGAATGCACACTGAGGTGGATTTGACCGCTGCGGATGAGAGTCAGCCCACTTGGTCTGCGTCCACGCACTCTGAGTGCTCTAATAGGGAGGACGAATCCTCCTCCTCCGCAGCCGCACATGAAAAAGCATTGATGAAGGCAATAATTGTGTCAGTGCAGGAAACCCTAAAGTTGGAGGACTCGGCTAACTCTGAGTCGGCGACGTCGGTGCAGTTTGGCACCCACAAATCTTCCAAGGTGACAAAGGTGTTTCCCTTTCCTGCCTATTTTGACGAGATTGTAACTAGTCAGTGGGGTTCTCCGAAAGACATGGTTGGAATACCTAAGCCTTTCGCTAGGAGGTATCCTTTTGAGGAGTCTCTCCTGAAGAAACTTTTACGGTTCCACTGTCGGTGGACTCTCAGGTTTCCGGGTTAAATCAGGCCACACTCTTGCCGGTGGAGAACTCTCCATTCTTTAAGGATCCTGTGGATTAGAGAGCTGAGGCTCTGGTCTGGTACCCTTTCACTGTGGCAGGTTCAATGTTACGCTGGGTGTTTGGTATCCCAGACTTTAACAGAATGGGCAAAAATTTTACGCCAGGATCTGGAAGGCCTCCTGAGCTGGCGGGTCAGTTGATCCAGGGGTCACAGTACAATTGTGATGCATCTTTGGATGCGTCCCCCTTAACCGGCAGGGTATCTGTGACAACAGTGATTTTTCGCCGTATGATTTGGTTGAAGTACTGGCCAACCAGGCTTCTAAAAATGTATTGACTGATCTACCTTTTTATAGGTGACCGTTTGTTCGGTGCCTCTATGGAAGAGAACATCATGGGCCTTACAGTGAGGTAAGAGTACATTACTTCTGCAGGTTGCTAGGGGTAAGGAACCTCGTCGTAAACGTGGTCCTTTTTTCTCAGCTCACAAACAGCCCTTTCGTCCGTGGATCGCAGGAAAAGGGTTTGAGATCCACCGGTAACTTTGCGGGAGGCTCCAAGAGAGCCTGGAATGGTAAGTCTAAGGTGGGCACCACCGGTTCCGCAGACAAGCCTTCCCCAGCCTGAAGGGGCACCCTCACCCCTATCTAGGGTGGGGGGACGTCTTTGCCTTTTTCCGAACCGTGGACCTTGCTCATTCAGTACAAATGGGTCCACGATTTGGTTCTGTTACAAGATTACATAGTTACATAGTAGTTGAGGTTGAATAAAGACAATAGTCCATCCAGTTCCACCTGTGTAGGTGTGTGTGGCCGTAATCATCTCTCATACCCCTGAATGTTCTGATCAAGAGTCTTTTGAAAACAACCATACTTCCCGCAGAAACCACCTCTTGTGGTAGAGAATTCCACAATCCTGTAGCCCTAACAGTAAAGAACCCCCTGAGTTGCCTGAGGTTAAAACGTTTCTCCTCTAATCGCTTTGTATGCCCTTGAGTCCTCATGCAATCCTTTCGACTGAATAGCTTTTTTTCTAAGCTGAGATCATTGAGGTATTTATAAATTGCTATCATGTCCCCTCTCAGGCGTCACTTCTCCAGGGAGAATAAATCAAGCGATTGCAGATGCTCCTCATAATTAAGGTCCTCCAATCCCCTAATTAGTTTAGTTGCCCTTCTCTGGTCTCTCTCCAGCTCCAACACATCCCTCCTGAGGACTGGCGACCAGAACTGGACAGAATACTCCAGATGCGGGCGGACCAGAGTTTTATAAAGTGGTAGGATTATAGTTTTATCTCTGGAATACATCCCTTTCTTTATGCATGCTAATATTCTGCCGGCTTTGGCAGCTGCCGCTTGACATTGCATGCTATTGCTTAGTCTATCCTCTACCAAGACTCCCAGATCTTTCTCCATTTTTGATTCCCCCAAAGTCCCCCCCCCCCTAAAGTGTATTGTGTTTTTATGTTTTTAGTCCCAAAGTGCAAAACCTTACACTTCTTCACATTAAACCTCATTTGCCTTGTCGTTGCCTACTCTGTTATTTTGTCCAGGTCATTCTGTAGGATATCTGCTTCACGCCGTGCAGTTATTGCCCTGCCCAATTTTGTGTCATCTGCAAAAACTGATACTGATTCCGTCCTCAATGCTGTTTATGAATAAATTGAACAGAGTTGGTCCCAGGACTGAGCCTTGGAGGACCCCACTTACCACCTCAGACCAGTCTGAGTATGCGCTATTTATTACCACCCTTTGGACACGCCCTTTTAGCCAATTCCGTATCCAAGAGCAAACCTTGCGGTCAATGCCTGCAGACCTTATTTTATAAATTAAGCGCTTGTGGGGAACTGTATCAAACGCTTTAGCGAAATCCAGGTACACCACATCCACTGGTCTCCCCCTATCTTAGCTCACAGCTCACCTCCTCATAGAATTTTAAGAGATTGGTTTGACAAGAACGCCCATTTTTAAACCCGTGCTGATTACTGCTGATGATGTTGTTGTCTTTAGCAAACTCTACGATATAGTCCCTTATCCCCTCCAGAAGTTTACATACTATTGATGTCAGACTGACAGGCCTATAATTTCCCAGGACATGCCTCTGCCCTTTTTTGAATATCGATATCACGTTAGCTTTCCTCCAATCCCCTGGTACATTTCCTGTCATAATACTGTCAGCAAAGATCAGGAACAGTGGTCTAGATATAGTCTTACTAAGTTCCTTGAGTATTTTCGGATGTACACCATCCTGGTGATTTATTTGCATTAATTTTATCCAGCCTTTTCCTGATTTGACCCTCTGTTAGCCATAGCGGCAAGTCCTGTGAATTACTGCCATGGTCAGTGTACCCCTCCTTTTCCTGTGTAAAGACTGACGAGAAAAAAGCTTTCATCACGGTTGCTTTTTCAGTGTCCTCTGTAACCATCCTCCCATTATCATTAATTATGTGTGCAGTATGCTCTGCCCTAGTTTTTTTACTGTTGATATATTTAAAGAATTTCTTTGGGTTCTTTTTGCTATCCTCCGCTATTTGTCTCTCAGCTGATTTAAGCCATTTTGATTTCGTATTTACTTTCTTATTTGCCTCCTTGTATTGCTCGAAAGCTGATACTGTGCCCTCTGATTTATGTTTCTTGAAGGCCATTTTTTTTCCCCAAATAAGTTTTTTAACCTTACGGTTTAGCCAGCCAGGTTTGGCTTTGTCTCTTCTAAATTTATTTCCCGTAGGAATGCACTGCGAGATGCATTTGTTTAATATGTTCCTAAAGCATTCCCATTTTTCCTCTGTGCTCAGTGTTCCTAGGGTTTGGTCCCAGTTTACCCTTTCCATCATTGAGCACAATTTGGGAAAGTTTGCCCTTCTGAAGTTTAGGGTTCTTATGTTCCCCACTTGCCTTGTTATATTATTATTTATGCTAAATGAGATCATCCTGTGATCGCTAGAGCCCAGGTTGTCCTGGACTCCTACCTCCGAGATTAGGTCTGGGTCATTAGTGATCAATAGATCCAGCACTGCATTTTCTCTAGTAGGAGAATCCACCAACTGAGACATGTGGTTGTCCTGTAAGGTTTCCATGAATAGACTGGCCTTCTGTGATTGTGTAGTCCCCTCTTCCCAGTCAATGTCGGGATAATTGAAGTCCCCCAATAAGATGACTGATCCCAGTTTTGCCACTTTACCCAACAGTGATATAAATTCCAGCTCTACCTTCTCCCTTTGGTTGGGTGACCTATAGCAAACCCCCACAATTACTTTTCGCTTTACTTCTTCCCTATGGAGTTCTACCCACACGGATTCTAACTCCATACTCATCTCCTCCATAATATCACTCCTCTCTATCACCCTTACATTATTCTTGACATAGAGACATACCCCTCCCCCTCTTTTTACTACCCTGTCCTTCCGGTACACCGAATGCTTTTGGATATTGGCCAGCCAGTCATGTGAGGGGTCGAACCAAGTTTCCGTTATTCCCATAAGGTCTATGTCCTCCTCGTGTACTAACATTTGGCTTTGTTGTCCTGTCAGTCACCTTACCTGGTGAGGGACAAAGTGGTGTTGCGACCCTGTCAGACATTCCTTCCCAAGGTTGTCTCGGGGTTTCATTTGAATGAAGATATTGTGTTACCATCCTTATGTCCTAAGCCAACACATACTAAAGAAATTGCTTTACATTCCTTGAATGTGGTCAGGGCGATTTCGGTGTGACTGTGCCAATTTGTTGCCCTTTTGGTGGCTATCACCTCTGCACGCAGGGTTTCTAAACCAGCGGCGCTATCTTGCCACTCTCCTTTTCTGGTAATGCACAGGGATAAGATCGTGTTACGGCCTAATCCGTTGTTTCTTCCTATGGTGGTTTCAGACTTCCATCTGAACGAAGACATAGTGCTTCCGTCACTCTGTCCAAAACCTTCACATCCTAAGGAAATTGCCTTGCATTGCTTGGACCGTGGTTTGGGCAATACGGGTGTATCTGGAGAGTCTACTTAGTCCTTTTGTGTTTGTTAATACGGATGGACCCCGTAAGGGTAAGGCAGTCTCTGCGGCGACCATCTCTCGATGGATCAGACAGACTGTGGTAAAGGGGTAAAGGTTCCTCCTTTCCCTGTCACGGTTCACTCTACGCGGGTGTTGAGTGCCTCTTGGGCTTTCCGCCATCAGGCTCCAGTGATGCAGGTTTGCAAGGCGGCCACTTGGCCGTCTGTACATACATTCACCAAGTTTTACAGAGTGGATGTGTTAGCATCCTCGGATGCATCCTTTGGCTGCAAGGTTTTGCAGGCCACCATTTCAGGTGCAGTCTACTTTTCCTGCTCCTTTATTATTTTTGCTACAATTGAGCCCAAGTTGTTGCTTGTTGGGCTCCATGTTATATAGCTGGCTATGTTAGTCATGGGAATTGCATTCTTTTAAGTTTGTCCTTTCCCCACCCCTCAGTTGTTACTGCTTTTGGACGTCCCATGCATCTATGATTTAAAGCAGCAGCTACGTCCGTCGGTGGATGAAAGAGAAAATGGGATTTTTTACTTACCATAAAATCCATTTCTCTGAGTCCACCGACGGACGTAGCTTCCATCCCTCTTTTCTCTGAAGAGTTGGGTTTTGGTTATTATTCACTGCTTGCAACTAAACTGAAGATGCAATGATGAGGCCAGGGGTAATAACCCAGGGACCCCCCCCCCGCCATGTCAGAGCCTTTGGCTCTACTTGGTCACTCCTAGTGGGAGGGGCTTATTACTCATCCGTCTATGATTTAAAGCAGCAGTTACATCCGTCGGTGGATTTTACGGTAAGTAAAAATCCCCTTTTTAAACATATTAGCTGCTTTAAATATATTGAGACAAGCACATCAGGTTTGTGGATATATAGCATTTTCCTTTATTTTCCTGTGTTGTGAAAGCAGCAGTCAAAATCCCATCACTTCAAATATCCTTCTGTCTTAGTTGAGCTGTCTTCCAAATATGAGTACAATCTAGCCTTTGTATTCAAAATGCTTTATTTTTCTTAAATTCAAAGTATTAGTTGCATGGAAATCTAAAATTAATAGCTGTTGGCACTGAAACTATATAACTAAGCATGCAAAGTAAACAGGCTAACGTTACTTTATAAGCTTATGTGCAAAAGGGCATTATTGTATAATAAACTCCAGACCAGTAGCAAAATACACAGCTGTGAATTGTCCCACATGCCAAAGGATTTGTAATTTTCTTTAATCTTTGGATTTCTGTACTCCTATCAGACAGCATAGCCAGGTCCCTCACAGTCTCAACACAAAGCTTAGTAAACACACCTGCAGGCTGCATACTTGAAAAATGTAATGCAGCAATACAAACTCCTATTTGTTTTCAACCTGTTGTGTTGTTGAACAAAGATTTGTTTGTTTATAGAATGTAGCTTATTTACTAAAGTATTTAAGAATGTTTACACAATAAGTTGTGTCAATCGTGTGCAAAGAAAATTTGTTTACTTGCATTTGATTTGATAATTGCAGTAAATATTCACACAACCTTTTGTGTGACCAGTCAAATCCTTTAGTAAGTGAGCCACATTTCTTATATAAACACCTCTGCCGTCAAAAGGCAATAAACTAAAGCCTGGTACACACAGTGAG
Organism: Pelophylax lessonae; assembly: GCF_965119305.1. NCBI lineage: Eukaryota > Metazoa > Chordata > Amphibia > Anura > Ranidae > Pelophylax > Pelophylax lessonae. Next base: position 125,130,133 of record NC_138773.1, on the reverse strand, counting down.
TTTTCTTTTTCATTCAACCCAGCGGGCAGAACGAAAAAAAAAAGGCGCTTGCGGGGAGCTCGCTGTATTAAAGAGGTTGTTAACCCATACAATTTTTTTTTTTTTTTTTGTAACCTGAAAGAGAATCACATAATGAGCTAGTATGCTAGTACGCATACTAGCTCATTATGAAATAATACGCATACTAGCTCATTATGAAATGCCCCAGAACGAGCCCCCGCCTTGCCGCACACTTACCTGTATGACGGGCGACATGTCCAGTCGCCCGTCTTCCGCGATCGCGGCATCCGGCCATCTGATTGGCTGGAGCCGCGGTGACGTCACTCCACGGCACGGGGCTCTGAAGAAACGGCACCAGCGGCCGTTCCTTCAGAGTGCATGCGCCAGTGACGTCACTGGCTGCATGTAAGGTAAATATCTCCTAAACGGTACATGTTTAGGAGATATTTACAGTACCTATAGGCAAGCCTTATCATCTTTATGATATTAAGAATAATGGGGCATATAGAACTATAACAGGATTTAAATAAAGGGGGTGGGAATAGCATCAATATGCAGGTGGAAGATTTCATATTAGAAACCAATTTAATCAGGGATGCAGAATCAAGTAGAGAGAAGTGGTAGAGAGAAGAACCAGTAAAACTAGATGGGTCAGGAAGTGATGTGGATGAAACGTGGTGTGATAAGAATGTGATGCCTTATTTTGTAAATTTTTGAGGAGAAAAAAAAATCTAGGAATGTGTTACAGAGCTGTGTTAAAGCTGGTAATGTGGGGAGACTGTGAAGTTTTAACATTCTGTTAATGGTGCAGAAGAGCTGCCTAGAGTTGCTAAGGTTTTTTTTTTCAATAGCATGGGAGTAATAGTTTGATCTAGCAGTCTAAATTTTACCTTATAGACACACAAATGGTCTTTACAAACCTGATAATGGACAGTCGGGCCAGACCGGATCCATTTGTGTTCCAGTCTCCACAAGACTTACATTGAACATAAGTGAGAATTATACCACGGAGCCATACGGGAGAAAAGGGACGGTTGGCATTTTTAATGGGGCAAAGGTGTCAAGGGAAGATGAAAGCACCTGCTTAAGGGCATCTATTTTTTCAACAAGGGTGTCCGAAGAGGAGATGCAGGATAGGAAAGGTAGCAGAAGTAACAGATTTTGCAAATTTGGGCTGATCAATAGAAGCCCAGTTGCAATAATTTACAGATCGAGACGTTGAGGTGTTAGAAATTGCTAATTTTGGTTTTAAAGAAATAGCTAGATTGTCAGACAGTCCTAAGTCAAGGGAGACAAAATAGCCGTTAGCAATAATAAGGTGCAGGGTCTGTACTTTAAAATGTGTGGGGGTGCAGACAAATTGAGTTAGGTCAAAAGATTCCAGTAGAGCCAAGCAATCTTGGACAGCCTTCCCAAAAGAGTTGAAGCTGTTATAGCTGCAAAGGGTGGGCCAACTCAATATTGAAACCTAGAGACTAGGACTGGGATGACATTAACGTTCATGTGCATGTAAAGGCAGGGGTCCTCATACTTTTGACAATATAGGGTATCTTGGACAATCTATGGACTGTTTTTGGGTTCTTCGGTCACGTGATTATGAATTCACTTTGCATGTTTGCACATTTAAAATTTTATTTTTTTATTTTATTTATATTCATTTGATCAGATGTATGGTTGCACTTTATTGGCTATACTAATAAAATGTTAAAGTTGATGGTTTTTATGATCACAGAATTGTGTATATGCAGTTTATTTCCATGGTTGCCCTTTAAATAGATGTCACTATATGGAAATACCCTTTTCACTACATTTGGATGGCTACAATATGTGTAATTTTTTATTGTTTTTTTAATGTTCACACAAATATTGATTCGTGTTTTTTCTTTTTTTCTGCTCGTCCCTCATGGGTACTGCTAAGGCTGGCCATACACATTTCGAACCTCAGCTGGTTCCTGCTGATTCGAACTGTTAATGGGCAGGCTGAATGTACCAAGTTGATTTATTGATCAATTAACTTGGGTACAACCAGCCTGTTGTATTTGCTTGTGATTTTTATCGCAAACGGCTGCTACAGCCGCTAGCAGTAATCACTGTCTTCTCCCGGCAGGGATGTGTTCCCCTGCCCCAATGCCAGGAGAAGAAAATTGTTAATTCCCCTGTCAGCACTGCCTAGGTTGATGGGGGAATTGTGTGAATTTCTTTACTGCAACCACAGGTTGCACCATTCAGGGTTCGTACGGTCATGAAAATCTTGGAAAAGTCATGGGATTTTGACATGACACTTTCCAGGACTGGAAAAGTCCTGGAAAATGGGAAAACTTACTAAGTTTTGGAAAAGTCATGGAATTGTGTTGTGCAACTATTTATTTTTGTCTCGGGGCCCCCTGTATTCTGTGGGAGCGGGGACAGTAAGTGGGACTATTTTCTGTGTTTCGGGTTTAGGCGGATTAATCTGCCGCAGCGCACAGCTGAAGCCTGATCACTGGTCTCTTCAATATGAATAGACTGTGACAGGCTCGGAACTCTGCGGCGGATTGATCCGCTGAAACTAAGAAATCGTGGCTATACTGTCCCGCTCTCAGGGACATACCAGCGAGGGGGGGGGGGCGTGCACTGGGGGGTGTCAGGCCGGTGTCCGCGGGGCCGCCCGCATCTCCGCACTGGGGGGGGTGACAGGCCGGTGTCCATAGGGCCGCCCGCATCTGTGTGAAGAAGGAATGTCAGTGAGGAGTCTATTGTGGAATGTCAGTGAGGAATGTCAGGAATGTCAGTGAGGAATGTCAGGAATGTCAGTGAGGAATGTCAGGAATGTCAGTGAGGAATGTCAGGAATGTCAGTGAGGAATGTCAGTGAGGAGTCTATTGTGGAATGTCAGTGAGGAGTCTATTGTGGAATGTCAGTGAGGAATGTCAGTGAGGAGTCTATTGTGGAATGTCAGTGAGGAGTCTATTGTGGAATGTCAGTGAGGAATGTCAGTGAGGAGTCTAGTGAGAAATGTCAGTGAGGAATGTCAGTGAGGAATGTCAGTGAGGATTCTATTGTGGAATGTCAGTGAGGATTCTATTGTGGAATGTCAGTGAGGAGTCTATTGTGGAATGTCAGTGAGGAGTCTATTGTGGAATGTCAGTGAGGAGTCTATTGTGGAATGTCAGTGAGGAGTCTATTGTGGAATGTCAGTGAGGAGTCTATTGTGGAATGTCAGTGAGGAGTCTATTGTGGAATGTCAGTGAGGAGTCTATTGTGGAATGTCAGTGAGGAGTCTCGTGTGCTGGATAGGAGGGGGATGGGATGGGACAGCTGCATAGAGAGGAATTGAACTTTCATATTCCTCATGTCACTGAATGTTGTTTCTCCTCCTCTCAGAAGCTGCACTAGGAATATGGAAAGTTAAATTCCTCTTTATGCAGCTGCCCCATCCCCCTCCTATACAACTTCCTTTGCTGGCCCCCCTAAGTGCTCTTTTAGCCCCCTCCGTGCTCTTAGTCTGGCTCCCCCAGTGATCTCCCCCCCCCCCTGGCTCCCCCTCAGTGATTTCCTGTCCCCCCCCCCAGACAGTGCTCTCCAGTTCCCCCTTCTCCCCCTGTGCTCTACATCCCCCCTGGTTTTCCCTGCCTGCCCCCCCCCCCAGTTCTCTCCGCTCCCCTGCGCCTTCCAACCCCCCTGCAAGCCTCTAACCACCTCATGTATTATGTCCGCAGCCTCTAACCATCTCCTGTACCATGTCCACAGCCTATAACTACCTCCTGTACCATGTCCGCAGCCTTTGACCACCTCCTGTACCATGTCCACAGCCTCTAACCATCTCTTCTATCATGTCCATAATCTCTGACCATCTCTTGTCTTTTATCATGTCTGCAGTCTCTGAGGGGGTCTGGAGAGGAGTCAAAAGTGGGAGTGCTGTCGGGATGGGGATCACAGGAGAAGTCAGACATGTGTGGACTGGGGAGAGGAGACTACAGGATAAAACCAGAGCATGGTGCACCTAAGAGGGGGTCAGTGACAGTGCTGCCCGGCCAGTCTGAGGGGGGGGGTCACTGATTTAAGGGGGCACTGTTATAAAGGTTCCTCCTTGTATCAGGACCCCCCCCCCCTCCCTTCCTTAGTGCATTCACTCTGTGGAAAGTGGTCTTTGGTCACCAGAGTCCCCCCCTACATCAGAGTTCTCAGCTTTTTCACCCGTGCGCTCGAAGTGACACCCGCTCCCAGCTGCGGCAGTGGTGCTTCCACTTCATCCACTGTAAAACAAGGGACCATTTTTAGTCACGCTGTATGCAGAAACGAAACCCTAACTGCAGAGGTATTGTACACTACAAAGATTGTCATTTATTTTAGTAAAAATATGCTGGGTGTGACATGGATTTTCTTCTTATTTAACCACTTTACAACCGGAGGATTTTGCTGTCTTCCGTCCAGGCCACTTTTTGCGATTCGGCGCTGTGCGACTTCAACTGACAATTGCGCGGTCGTGCGACGCCGTACCCAAACGAAATTTACGTCCTTTTTTTCCCACAAACAGAGCTTTCTTTTGGTGGTATTTGATCACCTGTGCGATTTTTACTTTTTGCGCTATAAACAAAAAAAGAGCGTTTATTTTGAAAAAATAACAATATTTTTCACATTTTTTTATATGAAATTCCCCCCAAAAAAGATGTAAAAACCAATTTTTTTAAAAGTTTTTGGCCAATTTGTTTTATGCTACATATGTTTGGTAAAAAAAATCGCAATAAGCGTATTTTGATTGGTTTGCGCAAAAGTTATTGCGTTTACTAACAAAGGGAAAGATTTCTGTCATTTTTGGTGTTTTTTTTTTAACGCGTAATGGCGGCGATCTGCGATTTTTTTTGCGGGACTGCGACATTGCGGCGGACAGACCGGACCCCTGACTGACATTTTTGACACTTTTGGGGGTACCAGTGACATTACTGCAGTAATCAGTGCTGTATATATGCACTGTTACTGTAAAAATGACACTGGCAGGGAAGGGGTTAATTTTATTGGAGAGGGAGGGGTTAATGTATGCCTGGTGCTTACTGACGTGTAGGGGGGGAGGTGACTATGTGATTCATGGACAGATCGGATGTCCAGCTATGCTGAACAGTCCGATCTGTCACTCCCTGTCACTATGGAGATCCGCCCGCTGTGTTTACACACAGCGGGCGGATCTCCAGACTCGATCCCCGACGATCGGGTAAGAGCAGCGGCGATCGCCGCTGCTCCTCCCCTGGCCCGACTCCCGCTGTGAATGAAAACAGCGGGAGCGAGCCTCCGGCGGCGCGCAAGCGCCGCCCAGAAGGGGAGGAGTCCAGTCACGTTAATACTACGTGACTGGACGGGAACAAGCCACTCTGCCGCAGTAGTATTACTGTGAGCGGTACTAGAGTGGTTAACATGTATACATAGACATTTCATGAAACTTTAGGTCATGAATATTTACGTGAAGTCATGGAAAAGTCATGGAATTTTATTGGTTAAAATGTGTATGAACCCTGACCATTTATTGCCAGTCTTAGTGAATATCTCACGTGTCTGGCTCTCTCAGTGAACAATAAAGAAAAAGAAAGAATTATTGTAGTTACTGTTAAATGCGCAGTATCTATACCTCTTGTTTTGTTTGACTTGTTGACTTTTGAGAGTTCCTTGCTCCTTGTGTGGTTTGCAACTAATGATGCTCAAACCAGTGGTTGGCTTTAAGCTACAAGATGACATAGTCCTCTAGATGGATTTTGAGTGCATTTTGCATCATCCTGAAGATAGAAGCATGAACCCTAGTGACTCTTGTGATGGACGTGGCGTCACACCACTGCCACCTTAACCAGATTGGGACAAATGACTGGTTAACCATAGACTACGCTGTCACTGATACACGACAATGCTTCTCCCAGCTTCAACCTCCACAAAGGTTTTCCAGCTCATGTAACCACAATCTAAGTGCTAAAAGCTTGTTGCTAAAAGACTGCAGTCTTAAGGCCCGTACACACACGCAGATCGTCATCATACAAACGTCGGCGGACGAAAGATCTGCCGATTGTATGCGTGTTAGTATGGTGCCTCCGACAGATGTCTGCACACAATCTGCGGACAAGAGTCTTTCTTGCAAACATGAAAATTTTTGTCTGCAGACACCAGAACGGACGATTGTTCGCCTGTCCGTACAGAAATCAGCCGACAGACCGCAGATTTGCAAGACTGGGCATGCTCAGAAAATAAAAAACACAGGGAAAGTTAACCATTACATGACATCACTTCTGCAGTCAGCTGAAGTCTGCGGACAAAATTCTTGTGCTGTCCTTGTGCTGTCTTTGCACTTTTCAACAGACACCGACATCCCGGGGAGAAAAAACGAACATTTGTATGACGACGATCTGCGTGTGTGTACGGGGCTTTACAAACAAGATATAGAGTACACCTCCACCCCATACAGACAAGTGGAGGCCTGTAAAAAAAAAAAAAATGCTGTATAGGGTGTATCAGGATATGGAGAAGCATAATGGCTATATAATCGTCTTTTAGTGTTTGTATTTATATTTTTTCACTTTTGTTGGAAGTTTTTTTATTTTGACAGGGAGTATTGATGGTGGCAGCAAGTGCACCTGCATATGCTTGGTGGAAAGAATTGTGTAATTTTAATTTGGCTTTAGGTTTAGTGTACATATCGCTCTGTGACTTGGGTATGTAAAATGTTGTGCTGATGCCTGGATGAGGAAGATGTGTCAGTTGAAAATATTTGTGGGAGAACTGGGTATGAATGAAAGTAAAAAGACAACAAAAATAAAATTCATGAAAGTAGTGGCTTGACGTTTATTTGAATTCTAGAAAAAATTAAGTTCTTGGACTTGAACATTTTAGAGTAGTACATTTTTAACTATGGCGTCACGTTGAAAGCTACCCAACTACAGAACCAGAATGCTGCATTTCCTATCTGGCAATAATGTATGATTTTTTTTTTTTTTTTAATAAAATAATTTTCTGAGCGATTGGAACTGGTGGGACAGTTTTAAAGCTAGTGAGGTGCAAGTTTGAATTCACTTTAAGGGAAAAACAGGTAAACCAAAGTGTAGAATTGGGGGGTTTGGCATTTGTTGCTATTAGATTCGTGGTTAGAAAGGATCATATGCAGAATTAACAGCTAGGATTGAATACATTTTTGTGATGCTTTGGTAAATGGTAAATTTCACTCTGCAGGGAGCAAAAAAATTACGGTGATTGCCCAGTTTGTTGATAAATGGAAATTGGTACAGTTTTTGAATTTGATATAAAATTGATATCTTCATTATTATTCTACAACTCTGGTGACTTACCAATTAATTTGCCCCTGAAATCTGAAATATATAGGGAAAATTGAACGAAGTATGAGGATCAGAATAGGAGAACACATAAGACATGTTTAGGAAATGTAAAAATTTTAATCTGCGAAGGTCCTAAAAGTGTGTAAAATATTTATCATTTGGATAAAAGCCCCAGGAGAGGTAATTTCAATCAGATGGTTCTTGGAAAATAAAAAAAAAATTCTTGAATCTACGATTGCTTGACCCTGCAACCAACAAGGTTAGGTCAGGAGTTAAAGTTAAGGATGTTTCTTTTAAATGATAGATAAATATATAATGTAAGATGTGAATCGTTCAGTATATGTATACAATGTTCTGCTAGATACAATTAATGAATAGTGTGGAGAATAGATGTGTTAAAGCCAATCAATAAGGTTAAGGTAGATGTGTACAACATCCAGAGCAAGTGTGTAAATATGAAAATTCCAAGCATGTGCAGTATCATCCTAACAACGTAAGTAAAACTTAGTGATGGTATGTGAATGTTCGGCTCATCCACACCATGTAGAGTGTGGCAGCATAGTACAGTAGCCTGGGCACTCCTGAGGATAACATGATTCATATGGAGTACATAAGGCTCTGCATGTGAGTATGAGGAGAAAACTTGGACCCAGTGCTCTGTGTCCAGATGAGTACAGCAAAACCTCATCTATAAATGAATTGTGTGAATACTATAGATGACGCAAGATGTGATGAGGGCTACTGTTTTATAGATAAAATACTGATGTTCTTGATGATAGTCATATGTATGGCAAGTACGAATGGACCAACCAGCCCTCGTTTGGATTTTTTTTTCAAAATATTTTATTTTAAAGTACACCAGTGCTTAATAAATGTTTAAACTTCATTAAAAAAAAAAAAAAAAGCACGTTTGTGGAGGGAAATGCAAAACAACATGGTGTGACTCCATGTTGGAAGGCTGTTTAGTTATGTGTTGGATTTGTTGCATTCAATATATAAAATCTGAAGAAGAGACTTTTGTTTTGAATTTCAGAGCACATGCATTATGTTGTGTGTCGCAGTTGATGGTAATCGCTTATTGTGGCACACATTGGAGGAAATTGTACAGGAGATTGCTATACATATGATGCGAGCAGAAGTCCAGAAAAAAATGTGGCAATCAGTGTTGATAAATTGGATGGGTACCTATTATTTTGATGCACTGTGTCATGTTATTAAACAAAACCTCTGAATAGAGAAAGAGATCCTTATTTAACCGATGGCAAGATACGTGATACATATATATTAAACCTATATGAAATTATGAGGGGAGCACATATTCTTGTTGAAGTTAGAAGTGCAATATGACATCAAGATGGTGCCCAGTAAGAGTTGCTGTTTGAATGTGGGGGTACCCTGAATTTGTGTGCTGTTTTAAAGACAGGCCCTCATTTTTTTGGTGATGGTATTTTCAAATCTTTTTCATATAGAATGATTCTGAGGTGTTCTAATACCTTATAGAGAAAGGATACAGTCCGTAATGGGAAAACCAAAGATCCCAGGGTCTAGCCTAGTGTTTAACCTCCTAGAGCAGTGGTTCTCAACTCTGGTCCTCGGGATCCACTAACAGGCCAGATTTTAGGTATCACCTTGGGGAGATGCAGACTAGAATACTGCAATCACTGAGCAGCAAAATATGTCACCTGTGATGTATTTCAGTTATCTTGAAAATCTGGCCTGTTAGTGGGTCCCGAGGCCTGGAGTTGAGAACCACTGTCCTAGAGGCAGGGCATACTATATACACAGAGGTCTTTAGTTTTTCCTCAAAGAATCAATGAAGAATAGGATTTTTTTGGCCAGTACAAAAATCCCTGTTACTGCTATGTATTTCTCTGTTGATAAAACTGATCTGCTGATTTTGTTAATTTCTTACATCTTTCTGCACATTCCAGGCATTGCAGTTTTCGGATACTCCACAACAGTGTCTCTAGGAGGTGTCCTTGCTTCCCGGTACTTGCATGTGGATTTACTTCATAATGTTCTGAGATTCCCTATGAGATTTTTTGAGAGGACTCCCAGCGGAAATCTTGTGAATCGCTTCTCCAAAGAGATAGACACTATTGATTCTACAATTCCACAGATTATTAAGATGTTCATGGGGTCTTCGTTTAACGTAATTGGAGCATGCATTATAATTTTGATTGCAACGCCGATAGTAGCTGTAATAATTCCACCCCTGGGGCTGCTTTACTTCTTCGTGCAGGTGGGTATTATGCAGTTTCTTATGATACAGCAGATTCGTTTAGAGTGCTAATAAATGTTTGCAATAGTACAAGCAACACATATTCTCCTAACCTAATTCTATTTTTCATTAAAAAAAACTAAAATGTCATGCATGCTTGTTCTGTGCACTTCTGGCTCCTCCCCCCTTAGTGCCCCCATAGCAAGCGCTTATATAGAGGCACTTGCGCAGACTTGCCACGCTGTTTGTAACCGTTGACTCGACTCGGCCCTGCCCCTAAATCCTCCATACTGGCTGTTATTGACAGCAGCAGGAGCCAGTGGCTCCTCCTGCTGCCTCCATGGCCAGTGAGGAGAGAGAGAGAGTGGAGAGAGCACAACACTGGATCAATATCAGGATCAGGTAAGTAAACATGGGGGCTGGGAGATTGTTGTATACAGAAGGTTTTTTGTCTTAATGCAGAAATTGCATTAAGGTAAAAATAAAAAAAAAATATATAAAAAACAAAACCTTCTGCCTTTACAACCACTTATTATGCAAACATGTATAACACTGGGACTCTGAAAAGAAAGGAAACCTAACACTATAGTGAGCACAGCCATATTTTTATTGAACATTTGCAAAGAGTCACAGGTAAGTACTCACCAGAAGAGCTGGCACAGTGTAAAGTGCTTACTACTATTCTATAAATTATTTCTATTATGTTCAATTAGATTAAAACTGTAGATATGTGCTTTCTTAATCATAAATTACAGGACTTGTAATCCTAGATCATGGCTTATTTGCCATTTTGCTGCGGCAAGGTGGCTCAGGTGCGCGAACCGGTGTACGTAGGTCGCGCACGGGGCTAGTTAACCCCTTCATTGCCCTGTCACAGTGTCACTATTATAGTGTACAGATCTTTTTTCTGATCACTGTATTGGTGTCACAGGTGACATCAGTAAGCGTTAACGTTAGCATCAATACAGGATAGCGTCAGATTGTCCGCAGCATGTTTATTAATATATTTTTACCCTTTGATTGCCAGTGACACACACTAAACACCTCCATTACTAGTATAGTGTCTGAACAGATCAATATCTCTGATCAGAACTATACTAGCGTCCCCAATAGTTTAGTATAGTCTTCCCAAAACACAGTGTTAGCAAGATCAGGCCCGACACCTGCCCCATGCCACACTACCCCCCCCCCCCACGCTGCTGAGCATGACAGATACAGTGCCTTGCGAAAGTATTCGGCCCCCTTGAACTTTGCGACCTTTTGCCACATTTCAGGCTTCAAACTTAAAGATATAAAACTGTAATTTTTTGTGAAGAATCAACAAGTGGGACACAATTATTAAGTGGAACTAAATTTATTGGATATTTCAAACTTTAACAAATAAAAAACTGAAAAATTGGGCATGCAAAATTATTCAGCCCCTTTACTTTCAGTGCAGCAAACTCTCTCCAGAAGTTCAGTGAGGATCACTGAATGATCCAATGTTGACCTAAATGACTAATGATGATAAATAGAATCCACCTGTGTGTAATCAAGTGGGGCCAGATACTTTTGCAAGGCACTGTAAGAGTGATGGGGAAGCCTCACTGTCAGAATCAGGTTTAGTATTCAAATCCTTAGAGAGCAGCGGCACCCTGACAGATGGCTCTGATGACAGAGTAGTGGTCCCTGCTAAGGTCAGGCGTACCCGACCCTGTTCTGTTGCTGAGGTGCAACAATCACAGGGTTCTCGTATGCAGCAGTGTCGATACTAGTGCCACTCAACCTTCTGGTGAACTGGCAAGCACCAGCAGCCTAGTACATCCTGGTCATAGTCAAACCAGCATTGCAGTAACACTTAGTGACATGGCGAGTCCCATAAGTGTAGTTCAAGCTGGTGCGGTGGCTAGCACAAGTAGTGTCCCGCAGCCACCAATAATTCGAAGACAGACCCGTAGAGCCCATAGTGTCCTTCCTGATGCACTTGCAAATTCTGATTGGGAGCCCATCACTTCTGAAGCGCTCGTGCTTCCCCCCCCATTCACTGGCCATCCTGGAATTCAGGTGGAAACAGTTTATATGCCGATCAATATATCACCGCAAATCCAAATTTGACCCTTGTCAGAGAATTTTCATGGAAACCTATCACTGTTAACAAATTTAAAACCTTTCTGGGCCTATCCCTCCTCATGGGCATTACTAAAAAGAGACAGTTACAGTCCTATTGGTCCACTGACCCAATTTATCATATGCCCGTGTTCTCTGCTGCCATGGCCAGTACTAGATACGAGCAAATCTTGTGGTTCATGCACTTCAGGGACAATAAACTCGGTCGTCCTCTTTGTGACCCTAAATATGACCGGCTCCACAAAAATCGGCCCCTCGTAAATCACTTCAACCAGAAGTTTTCAGCCTTGTATACTCCCCAACAAGCTGTCTGCATTGATGAGTCCCTGATTACATATTCTGGCCGCCTTGTTTTCAAACAGTTTCTCCCCAGCAAGCGTGCCAGATATGGGGCCAAGATGTATAAGCTCTGTGACAGGGCAACAGGCTATACATGTAGTTTCCAGATTTATGAGGGAAAAGATAGCAATGTGGAACCCCCCCAACTGCCCAGACTACATGACTGACACAGACGTAATTCGGAAAGGGGTACCATTTACACGTGGAAAGTTATTACACAAGCGTGTCACTTTTTAGTCACCTTTTTGATTTTGGATTTGGCGCATGTGGCACCGTGCGACCTAATCACCGGGGCTTCCCCCAACGGCTTGTAAACTTCTGACTTAGACGGGGGGAGAGAGCCTGCTTGAAGTGTAATACATTTTCCTGCAGGGAAGTGGAGGGACACACAGAATGTTTCGTTCTGTCCTCCATTCATGCAGATGTGACAACCCAAATGCTTATGTGTTATACAAAGCACCAGGAAGACGTGGATCCTAACTTAAATTCCAGGAAGAGATCATCACAGCCCTTCTGTATCCAGAAGGTGCTGTGGCCCGAATTCACAATCCAGATGCAGTGAGCCGGCTGCATGAGAAGCATTTTCTGGATGTCCTCCCTGGTAGTTACAAAAAAGTTACAAAACAAATTTAAAAATAAAAAAGCCAAACATTTGTTTTATTGAATTCATTTTATGTTCTTCTCTACTCTTTCTACTTTTACTGTACTTTATAATATACTGTTATACTGTAATGTTTTATTGCTACTGTTTCTTTTCGTACATCATGGGACACAGAGCCTTGAATCATAACATATGGGTTATATAGCCACCTACAGGTGAAGGCCACTGGCAGCAAATCAGAAAGGGTGCCCCCCTATATAACCCCTCCCACACAGAAAGTACCTCCGTTTTTTCGCCAGTGTCTAAAGGTGATGGTCATTGTGGAGTGTCTCTCCCCGTTTCTCTTCAAAGATGATATGCTACATACCCCGATCAAAGATCGCTGAATCTAAGGGGTTAGCTATCGGATCCATCCTAAACAGTCAATGAACTAAAAGGATGGTACCTGAGCCTCGAGAAGCAGATACAAGGTTTTGCTTGTTATGCTGTCCTTTTTAGACACTGGACCCTGGGATCCGGACCCTTGAAATACCAAACCCCAAAGGCGCTCCGTGCAGGGTGCTCTACAGATCCAAGGCCGGGGCCCTCTAAAACAAGGGGACCCAGTCCTTTAAGGTCGCCAAGACAAAGCTCGCCTTGATGGGTGAAGATGAGATTCCTGTTTCAAAACAGAATCGTGTGGCAGGACTGGTGTGTCCAATTTAAAATATTTACACATACAGCAAACCTTGAAGGGTTAAAATTGCTGGCATAATTGCAAATTGTAAATATTTTATGCACTGCTCCCTTTAAAGAGATAACCAAGACCTAGTGCCATGTGAGTCTCTGCATGGGACTAGATGTTAAGCCAAGGCAAAATACATCCTGTTAAGCATTTTCTGTGCTTGTTTTTCTGACACACTGTTTTCACCCTGTGCTGATAACTTGATAGGTATAGGCTATGACAAACCAATGTGTGCATGAGACTGTGGATGTTAAGCTATGCAAAACATATCTTGTTGAAAGCTCTGGCTTTTCCTTAGGGATTAAATGTGCCATTTATAGCAGTTGTGATTGTATGAGCTTGTGCAGTTGTGGGATTGATGCAAAGTTTGTTTCAAACTTTATTTCTTTGCCTATTGCTATCACACCGTTTTCTTGCCCTGGGCTGATCACCTGAAAGTTATCATCTTTGACAAACAAAATTCAGCCTAAGGTGCTCTCACCCCATGTGGTTGCTGTTTTCGCCTTGGCGCATAAGCGCCCGCGTGTTCGTCTCCTGCCTTGATAGCGTGTCTGTGGCGAATGCCCATTCGTGCGCACATGAGTCTTCACCTTTTAAAACAGGCGTACACTGCATTGAGGGCGTGTTTGAACACAATTGGCGTGCACGTGGATGCCACGTCCCACGCCACGCATGCGCAATACAGCATAGGTGGACGCAATTTAGAAGGAACTGTTTCCAGTGCGCTAGCCACTGTCAGAGGCTGATGGGGACACAGAGCAGCAGCAACTGGGTTACCTGAGTCACTGTGGATGTATGTTGCTGGCACAAACAGGTCCTGTATCTTGGGATAATCAGTGCTGTGTGCGATAAGCTGTATAAGCTTGGCACAAGGCTTGAGTACACGTAAGTTAGTGCCTGAAGTTTGTCTTGCTATAAAGCAATGTCTGCCCGAAAAAGGGCTGGGGGGGGGCACAGTTGGAAGAGGCACTGTGATGCCACCATTAGGCCTTGAAGGTCCTAGCTGTGCTTCCTCTGTGTCTACTCCTCCTGAAGAGCCAGAGGTAACTAGCCAATCTTAGCCATTACGGTTGTCAGGCATAGTAGCTACTCCAAGTACTTCTGCCAAAGTTTTCACTATTGTATCCTATGGAGGACAAGTTTACTAAGAAATGGAATATACCCTCTGTCGATGCAGACATTTCTTCGGTTAACAAGAGTTTTCCTTGCCCTGTGGATAATGACCAGGTTTTTAAAGATCCAGCAGATAAGAAGTTGTAATCTTTATTGAAAGCCTCCTGTGCGGTTGCAGGATCTGAGATCCGACCAGCATAGGAGTTTGTCAGTCTTTAAATGACCGTATGAAGCGAGTGTCCAAGACAGTTCCTTCTCAAGGAGAGTCTGTGGAAGATCTGTCAGGTCTGCTTCGCACTTTGTTTCGAAGTGTATGCTCTTACGGACTCCATAAAGCAAATGTCACAAGTTGCTCTGATGACAGTGCATATGCACAGAATCTTTCGGTTAAAGAGCTGGTCTGCGGAATTACCATGTAAAATGTTAGTGGCTGGCTTCCCTTTTCAGGGAAAACACCTTTTTGGTGATGATCTGGATAAGTATATACAAAAGATCTTGGGGGGGAAGAATAAGTTGCTACCTGTGAAAAGGAAGAACAAGCGTCGTCCTTTTAAGACCACCAGTACTCATACTACCAGTGCTTCTAATTCCAGATGGTGTCGACGGCCTCAACCATCTGGGTCTGAAACCAAGCCTTCAGGGCAGGGTCAGAAAAAGCCCTGGGCCCAGAGATCAGCCAAGTTTTCCTCTAAGCCTACTCTGTGAAGGGGCACCTCCACTCCCTTCAGTGGGGGGGCTGCTGCAGTTCTCAAAGTTTGGGTGGAATCGATCCAAGACCAACTGGGTTATCTCCACCATTTTGCAGGTGTACAAACTGGAATTTCGGTTGTTCCCATATCCTCGGTTTAGAAAGGTCAAGTATACCGACAGATCCCTTAAAAAGGTCTCTCTTTCTGGCATTGGACTAGCTGAGGGCTCAAGGAGTGATAATGGAGGTTCCGGAGAACGAAAGGTTCAGGGGTTTTTACTCAAACCTGTTAATCCCCAAACCAAACGGGGATGTGAGACCTATTTTGGATTTCAAAACTCTAAACCAGTTTCTGAACGTTTGTAATTTCCGTATGGAGTCAATTCGTTCAGTCATAGCTTCTCTGCAGAGAGAGAAATTTCTAGCATCCATAGACATCAGGGATGCATATCTTCCCCTTCCCTTTATTCCAGGCTCATCAAAGGTTTCTACGCTTTGCAATAGAAAACAATCATTTTAAGTTTGTGGCCCTGCCCTTCGGGTTGGCCATAGCTCCCAAGTGTTCAAAAAATGATCCTAGCTCCAGTGTTGGCTGTAAGCCGAAATGCCCTCCAGACAGTACAGTTCCTAGAATGTCAAGGTTGGATAATAGTTGGATTGAACAATATAATAGCGCACACATACACAGAAAAAAGTTGTTTTCAAATCTTGCAAGGCTATTTTAAAAAACCTGCTCTTATAGTATATAAGTAAATATGGGGATTTGGTCACACCATATGGCCATACTGTGCTTAAGCCCACCACTACGGCAAAGTACCCTGGGGGTTGGATAATAAACTTGGCAAAGTCAGCCTTACAGCCGGTCCAGCGTCTGGAATATCTGGGTTGTCTTGTGGACACAGTACAGGCAAATATATTCTTGCCAACAAGAAAGGTTACAGACGTGAAGATCTGGAACGGTTTGTAGAAAGGCCGAGATATCCTTCTATACGTCTTTGCATGAGGTTACTAGGGAATATGGTGTCCACATTTGAGGCAATTCCCTATGCTCAATTCAATGCCAGACCCTTACAGAAGAACATTCTGTCTACATGGATCGGAAGGGTTCAGTCTTGGGCTAAATGGTCTTGGGTAGAGAGACGTCCCCCCCCCATTAACATTCTGGAAATCTGAGCAGTCCCCCCAAGAACACAGGCACAAAGATGTACACTGTGGGACAACCCCCCCCCCCCCCCCCAGCAGCCAATCCACGTACACATATACATCCCATGATAGGTTGATCATAAAGCAGACAAACAACAGAACACTTAACAATAACAAATCCCACCCCACCTCACTATCTAGCAAGGGTCTATGCGACATTCCTGCAATATTCTAGCAAACGGTCAATCAAACCGCTCATCTTCATATATTTCCTTAGGGACCTGTTCAGAAATAATATTGTCCCAAGTGAAAGAGCCCCTCACTCTTTCAACACAAACCACACATATAACCCAGGATAACCGGGGTAACATGAAATGCTGAGTCCGGTGTGGTTGTTCAGCGAGTCTGATTAGTGCAGACCCGACTGGGGTTATTGGTCACCCTATGCCCATAATAGACGCAGGGTGACTTACACATAAGAGGCACCGGGGAAGCTGGACAAGGAGTTTCCCGACCTCTCTAAAGTAATCTGGGTTCCACGAGCCCCCCACCCAAAGTGAGTCCTGTCACATATCTTCCCTTTCGGCAGGAGACTAAGACAGGAGACCCCAAACGGGTTGACTTCGAAGTTAGTTCGTAGTTCCAGTCCCCCAATGTCTGCACCCACATAGTACCCCAAACAAATTGTCCGGAACAGAACGTTACTCGCCCAGCCAATCTCTGCCTCTCTTGCAGAACATAACCCCTGCCGTGGAGAAGTGTGGACTGGCCCTTCTCCCTGGAGTCCCTTAAGCCTCTGGAGAGAAGACAGGGTGACTGGGCTCACTCCATTTTCTGTTAGTTGTGGGTAGAGGCTAGCAGCACTCTGCCCTGCTGCTGGGTTGCTGTCAGTGAATACTGAAGTCCCATATACCGATATCAGCATCTCAATCGGGTTGAGGTCAGGACTCTGACTGGGCAACTTCAGAAGGCGTATTTTCTTCTGTTTAAGCCATTCTGTTGATTTACTTCTATGCTTTGGGTCATTGTCCTGTTGCAACACCCATCTTCTGTTGAGCTTCAGCTGGTAGACAGATCGCCTTAAGTTCTCCTGCAAAATGTCTTGATAAACGTGAGAATTAATTTTTCCTTCGATGATAGCAATCCGTCCAGGCTCTGACGCAGCAAAGCAGCCCCAAACCATGATGCCCCCACCACCATACTTCACAGTTGGGATGAGGTTTTATTGTTGGTGTGCTGTGCCTCTTTTTAGCCGCACAGGGTTGTGTGTTTCTTCCAAACAACTCAACTTTGGTTTCATCTGTCCACAGAATATTTTGCCAGTACTGCTGTGGAACATCCAGGTGCTCTTTTGCAAACTGTAAACATGCAGCAATATTTTATTTGGACAGCAGTGGCTTCCTCTGTGGTACCCTCCCATGAAATCCATTCTTGTTTAGTGTTTTACGTATTGTAGATTCGCTAACAGGGATGTTAGCATTTGCCAGTGACTTTTGTAAGTTTTTAGCTGACACTCTAGGATTCTTCTTCACCTCATTGAGCACTCTGCGCTGTGCTCTTGCAGTTATCTTTACAGGACCGCCACTCCTAGGGAGAGTAGCAGCAGTGCTGAACTTTCTCCATTTATAGACAATTTGTCTTACCGTGGACTGATGAACAGCAAGGCTTTTGGAGATACTTTTATAACCCTTTCCAGCTTTATGCAAGTCAACAGTTCTTAATCGTAGGTCTTCTGAGAGCTCTTTTGTGCGAGGCATCATTCACATCAGGCAATGCTTCTTGTGAAAAGCAAACCCAGAACCGGTGTGTGTTTTTTATAGGGCAGGGCAGCTGTAACCAACACCTCCAATCTCATCTCATTGATTGGACTCCAGTTGGCTGACATCTCACTCCAATTAGCTTTTGGAGATGTCATTAGTCTAGGGGTTCACATACTTTTTCCACCTGCACTGTGAATGTTTACGTGGTGTATCGTAGAAATTAATAGGGCTTGGAGCATAGAAACCCGATCAGTGTGCTCAAGATTAATACGCACCAAACGCCATTAAACCATTGTACTGAAAAGTACAATGTACAGCTCTTTTGTATAAGGTTATCCAACAGTGCACATGGCTTCTCATTGTTCATTCATGTCGATCCATAAACATGGACCCATTACCTGTTAGTGGATCTCATCAAATATGATTCATATAAACCATGTTTTATAGTGACCATTCTATTTGTTCCAGTTGATGAGGAAAACCAGTCTCTAGAAATATTTATTATAGGGTCTGGTTATCCTACATTACCTGGTGTGAAGCCAGGAAATGGCATCCCTGCAAATGTATTATCGGGAGAATTCTAGCTTTCCTTCAAGCAGCGTAAGATTTGAAATTAGCCCTGAGCGTTATTAAAGGGCAAATTTCAGCCTTGTCAGTTTTCTTCCAAGAACTGATCGCTTCCCATTCGTTGGTGCAGACCTTCGCCTGGGGAATGTTACGTTTGCTTCCGCCTGTACAGCCACCATTGTGTCCTTGGGACTTAAATTTGGTGCTGGCAGTTTTACAAAAACAGCCTTTTGAACCTCTGGGGCAGGTTCCCCTGTTTCATTTGACCAGAAAACTGGTCTTTTTGATTGTGATAACTTCAGCTAGAAGGGTATCGGAACTAGCAGCTCTTTCTTGTAAAGAGCCTTTCTTGATTTTTCATCAAGATAAGGGGATTCTACATCCACACCCAGGTTTTTTGCCCATGGTGGTGTTCGCCTTTCATTTGAATCAGGACATTATACTACCTTCCTTTTTTCCAGATACTCACTCGGAGGAGGAAAATTTATTGTATTCTCTTGATGTAATGCGTGCAGTTAAGTTTTAATAAATCAGCTCGGATTCGTAACACCGAGACCTTGTTTGTGCTGCCAGAAGGGCCCAGAAAGGGGTTGGCAGCATCTAAGTCTACAATTTCTCATTGGACTAGCCAGTTTATTACCCAGGTGTATAATTTAGAAGGGAAGGTTCCACCTTTTCCTGTAAAGGCACATTCTACCAGACGAGTAGTTGCCTCTTGGGCACATCGCCATCAAGCCTCTATGGCTCAGATTTGCAAGGCTGCGACCTGATCGTCGGTGTATACGTTCACTCATTTCTATCGAGTGGATGTTGGGACCCAGCAGGAATCTATATTTGGACGCAGTGTTCTGCAGGCGGCGATGTAATCGTTTTTTGTGGTCGGTATTTTTTGGTGTCCCCCCTCCCCTCAGATGCATTGCTTTGGGACATCCCATATGTTATGATTTATGGCTCTGTGTCCCATGATTTACGAAAAGAAAAATAGATTTTTTTTTTTAATACAGACTTGCCTGTAAAATCAATTTCTTGAAGTACATCACGGGACACAGAGTTCCCTCCCCTCTTCTATGGGGTCTTTATTGATTGCTACAGAACTGAGGTACTTCCTGTATGGGAGGGGATATATAGTAGGGCATCCTTTCTGATTGGTTGCCAGTGTCCTTTACCTGTAGGTGGCTATATAACCCATATGTTATGATTTATGGCTCTGTGTCCTGTGATGTACTTCAAGAAATGGATTTTACTAAGTCTGTTAAAAATGTTTATTTTTTTCATTGTTAACCATAATTTTCTTTGCAGATACCACCACTCTACTGTACTGTTTGCTATTATAATTTAATGTTTTATTGTTGCTGTGTTTTTTATTAACCTTAGTTTTCTTTGCAGATACCACCATTCTACTGTTTTACTGCACTGTATACTAATATATTGTAATGCTTTATTATTACTGTGTTTTATTGTTAACCATTGTTTGCTTTGCAGGTACGCCGATCAGCTGCAGCACTGATTTGTTTATTCTGACAGCAATATTGTTTGCTTTCAAAATATATGTAAATCAATTATTGCAGCGCTGTAGGAGGTGATTTCACCTCAGTTAAAAAAAGAGCATATATGGCAAAGCATAGGGGATGGGGTAGACAAAGAGGGCGAGTTTCCCTTATGCTTTGCTATATATTTTTTAATACTTTTCTTGAGCAAAGATTTCTTCATCCACATCAATCGATGCAAATGGAGGAATCTTCTATGTTCGTTTTTTTTTTTTTTTTTTGCAAGTGTGCCCATCATTAGAAGTGGGTGAATGCTGGGAGGTCTAATGGTGGGCATACCACACATTTTCTGGTATCATTTTTTGCGGCCAGCGGTTGGCTCTCATATAAAAGCAATCCTAGCAGATAATTAGCCGCTAGACTGCTTTTACAAGCAGTGGGAGGGGACTCCCGCCGCCTTCCACGGTTTTCTCGGGCTCTCCTGTCCCACCGGGCAACCCAAGACTGCAGCTGGTGGTTTTGTCAGCTCACCATAGAGCTGATTGGAGACCAAAATGGCTCCAATCATCTCTGGCCTAAGATACCGGAAGCTACGAGCATTTCATGACTTTGTTTTCGCCAGATATAAACAGCACCATTGGGAAATTGGGAATGCATCTTATCACACCAATCTTGGTTTGGTCAGATGCTTTAAGGGCAGAGGAGAGATCTAGTGTCTAATAGACCCCAATTTTTTTTAAAAAAGAATATCTGTCACAACTTATTGCTATCATAGGGGATATTTAAATTCTCTGTGATAACAATAAAAATGATAAAAGAATAAAAGGAAAGGTGTCCAAAAAAAAAAAAAAAAGCAAAATAAAAAAAATTTCAAGCACCCCTGTCCCCCCCCGTATTTGCGCGCAAAGGCGAGTGCAAACATCGGTCTGGTGTCAACTGTAAACAATTGCAGCATGCGAGATATTGCCATGAACATCAGATCAAGGGCAGTAATTCTTGCAGTAGACCTCCTCTGTAAATCTAACGTGGTAACCTGTAAAGGCTTTTATAAATGTACTCTGTTGTAGTCTGTTGCTGCTACACATGCGTGCATATTTTAAAGCATATCATGTTTGGTATCTATTTACTTAGTATAAAATCATCTTTTATATTTTACCAAACAATTGTGAAATATATAGTGTATTTGTGCATTAAATTAAAAAACAAAAGTGGTTTTCACTTTCGTTCATTAACGGACACAGCTCCAGAATCTTCTTAACCATGCTACCACCTACAGGAGTAGGACACTAGGCAGGAAACAGCTTTACCACGCCGATAAGGGCAGTCCCAGGTGGTATACTCCCTCTTCCTGCTATAGGCATTCAGTTTTTTTTCTGTCAGGAGTAAGGACCTAGTTCCTTGCTGGGATCTCTGGTCCTAGCATTTTTTTCTTTCTCTATCATTCATTGACAGACGCAGCTCCATATTCTTCTTAACCATTGGGTTATGCTGCCCAATGCAGGAGTAGGACACTAGGAAGGAAAAAAAATGTTACCACACCTACGGGGCACTCCCTGAAGGCATACACCCCTTCACTCTGCTATAGGATTCAGTTTGTTTCTGCCTAGTTTAGAAATAGGACCTACAGTCAGGTCCATAAATATTGGGACATTGACACAATTCTATTCTTTTTGGCTCTACACACCACCAAAATGGATTTGAAATGAAACAAACATGATGTGCTTTAACTGCAGACTTTCAGCTTTAATTTGAGAATATTTACATCCAAATCAGAGGATACGGTGTAGTAATTACAACAGTTTGTATATGTGCCTCCCACTTTTTAAGGGACCAAAAGTAATGGGACAGATTAACAATTATAAATCAAACTTTCACTTTTTAATACTTGGTTGCAAATCCTTTGCTGTCAATTACAGCCTGAAGTCTGGAACGCATAGACATCCCCAGACGCTGGGTTTCATCCCTGGTGATGCTCTGCCAGGCCTCTACTGCAACTATCTTCAGTTCCTGCTTGTTCTTGGGGCATTTCCCCTTCAATTTTGTCTTCAGTAAGTGAAATGCATGCTCAATCGGATTCAGGTCAGGTGATTGACCTGGCCATTGCATAACATTCCACTTCTTTCCCTTAAAAAACTCTTTGGTTGCTTTCGCAGTATTCTTCGGGTCATGGTCCATCTGCACTGTGAAGCGCCGTCCAATGAGTTCTGAAGCATTTGGCTGAATATGAGCAGATAATATTGCCCGAAACACTTCAGAATTCATCCTGCTGCTTTTGTCAGCAGTCACATCATCAATAAATACAAGAGAACCAGTTCCATTGGCAGCCATACATGCCCACGCCATGACACTACCACCACCATGCTTCACTGATGCGGTGGTATGCTTTGGATCATGAGCAGTTCCTTTCCTTCTCCATACTCTTATCTTCCCATCACTCTGGTACAAGTTGATCTTGCTCTCATCTGTCCAAATGATGTTGTTCCAGAACTGTGAAGGCTTTTTTAGATGTTGTTTGGCAAACTCTAATCTGGCCTTCCTGTTTTTGAGGCTCACCAATGGTTTATATCTTGTGGTAAACCCTCTGTATTCACTCTGGTGAAGTCTTCTCCTTATTGTTGACTTTGACACACATACATCTACCTCCTGCAGAGTGTTCTTGATCTGGCCAACTGTTGTGAAGGGTGTTTTCTTCACCAGGGAAATAATTCTTCGGTCATCCACCACAGTTGTTTTCCATGGTCCTCCGGGTCTTTTGGTGTTGCTGAGCTCACCAATGCGTTTTTTCTTTTTAAGGATGTTCCAAACAGTTGATTTGGCCACACCTAATGTTTTGCTATCTCTCTGATGGGTTTGTTTTGTTTTTTCAGCCTAATGATGGCTTGTTTCACTGATAGTGACAGCTATTTGGATCTCATATTGAGAGTTGACAGCAACAGATTCCAAATGCAAATAGCACGCTTGAAATGAACTCTGGATCTTTTATCTGCTCCTTGTAAATGGGATAATGAGGGAATAACACACACCTGGCCATGGAACAGCTGAGCATCCAATTGTCCCATTACTTTTGGTCCCTTAAAAAAATGGGGAGCACATATACAAACTGTTGTAATTCCTACACCGTTCACCTGATTTGGATGTAAATACCTTCAAATTAAAGCTGAAAGTCTGCAGTTAAAGCACATCTTGTTTGTCATTTCAAATCCATTGTGGTGGTGTATAGAGCCAAAAAGATTAGAATTGTGTCGATGTCCCAATATTTATTGGCCTGACTGTAGTTCCCGGCTGGAATTTTGGTCTTAGCCTGTTTTTTTATTTTAAAGAGAACCTTTGTTAAAATAACATTTTTTTTAGCTAGTTATGTTCCTGAGAGAGCTGCAATAAACAGCCGGACTGGGTTCCAGACTGGATATCCTAGATCCTTAAGGTCTCCCAGTCTGGCCAGCGAGTATGTGTAGGCCATAGCCCCACATTAGGCCTCGCCACGACAGAGCCCCAATAGACGGGGTCTGGCCCGCAAGTGAAACACCTTGCCAGAATACACACAACCTGGTTTGGCCTGATTTGCAGCATGCCCCTTGGCCGTCAGCGCCCCCACCCCAGAGTGGCCATTTCCCCCAGCCCCCCTAACAGTCACGGTGGTCTTTAGGCCCCAACCTACTCCCCCCCCCTCCCCGGTGTTAGGTAGGAGCTGGCTTTGCCACTTGCTCCAGTAAGGGGGGGATGGATGCGGTTGTTGCTGACTGGGCTATAACCACCGCAGGGAGCACAAAGGACTAGGGCAGGGATATCCTCTGGGCTCCCTGCAGTGGTTATAGGCTTGGGGGGAGTGGATGTTTCTTCATCCGCGGGTCTAGGTCGGGCCGAAATATTAGTCCGCAGCTTTGTGGCCTACTCGTGGCTGTCCAGGTACCTGACCGTGATGATGTGCCTGACCAAGCTGACCGGCGGATGCTTCATGCGGCCGGATCAGGCCAAAGATTGAGGCCGCGACTTGCGGCCCACTCACGGCTGACGGAGCTGGCTGTCTGAGTGGCTGACCAAGCTGTCCGAGCTGCTGATCATGCTAACAGTGCTGACGGCAGACAAGCGACCGGATCAGGCCTCAAATTTAGGCCTACTTGCGGCTGGCTGACCGGGGTGATAGAGCAGCGGATGGGCGTCCGCCCCCCCCCCCCAGGGGGGTAGGCATATGCACTTCCTGGTGCCCCCTTTGAACCGGGGGTTGCCGTGGGGGCCTTGTTGTGTAGGAGTACTCTGCCTGCGCGTCTGCGTCACGGCGGGCCCCCTCTTCCCCTTTATAGGGGGCTATGTCCTTTTATGTAATTTATGGTGGGCGACCCTTAGATCTAATAGGGGTCTTTTTGTGGACCTTTAGCCAGCGTCTCCTTGTGGGACTGTGGTCGGTGACCTCCCCTGCTTGTTATCTTCTCGGAGTGAGCTTAGCATGTAGTGACTCTACTGGCTCTGCGTCCACGCACTTCGGGTGCTCTGCGGTGAGTATGATTATTTTTTTTTACTGCACATGCGCATACAAGGGCGATGGTGGATGCACTGATTGTATCGGTGCAGACAATTTTTAACATAAGGGGGGCGCTGGTCCCCTTGGGGGGCGCAGATCCCCAAAAAGTGGCAAAGGTACTCCCTTTTCCCACCTACTGTGACAAAATAGTCACGAGTCAGTGGAGTTGTTCTAAACGCAATAATGGTAACAACGCATGGTGTGGCTAAAAAGCTGGTCTGCGGACCAGGCTTCTAAAAATGCTCTATCAGATCTCCCCTTTACAGGGGGACCGCCTTTTTGGGTCTTTGTTGGATGAACTGATCAAAGGACTCACAGGTGGGAAGAGTACTCTTGCTCCTCTATCCGCTAAGGGCAAGTCACTGCGTAATAGACAGGGTCCTTATTTTTGAGCACACAGGCGGCCCCTTCGTGCCCCTGGCACGCAGGAGAAAGGACTTACGCCATTTAGATCATCTGGGGGTTCCAAGAAGGCCAGGTTGGGTAAGCCGAGAACAGGCCCCTACAAATCTGCGGACAAATCTCCATCTGCTTGAAGGGACACCCTCATCCGTATCTGGGGTGGGGGGATGTCTTCGTTTTTTGTCCGGAACCAGGGACCTCCTTGATTCTGGACAAATGGGCCCACAAGCTCGATCGGGTTACAAGATGGAGTTCAGGTCCCGACCTTCGGACACATTCTTCCCATCCAATCTATGTCAAGGGATCTGCGAGGGTGGTACAAGATCTGCTGACCCAAAGGATGATTGTGCCCGTTCGCTCTCAGGAACACTTTCAAGGGTTTTATTCAAACCTTTTTACTGTTCCCAGGAAGAAAGGGAAAGTGCATTCCATTCTGTAACTCAAGGCTCTGAATCTCTTTGTACGGGTACTGAGGTTTGGAATGGAGTCCATTCGCTTTATAATGGCGTTCCTACACCAAGGGGACTTTTTGGACTCGATATCAAGGACGCATATCTGCACATTCCTATTTACGCTGGACTCCAGCATTTTCTTTGCTTTGCTGTAGGAGGAACATTAGCAATTTGTGGCGTTACTCTTTGGTCTCACCTCCGGCCCCAGGGTCTTCACCAATGTGTTGGCTCTGGTATTGGCATTACTATGACAGCGGGGGGATTGCTGTATTAGGGTACCTGGACGATGTCCTCTTAAGAGCGAACTTCCACTCAGTTCTGGTGAGCGATCTGTCAATCACTGTATGGACTCTGCAAAAGTTCGGTTGGACCATCAATTTAGGAAAATCTTCTCTGGTCCTAGCCTCCAAAATGGTTTATCTGGGACTGCAAGGGTGTTTCTTCCCCCGGTAAAGCTGCAAAAGTTGCAGAGGGCGATTCGGTTGTTATCCAGCACTCTGGCCTCATTGCAGACTTGCATGCGTGCATTAGTCCTGATGGTGTCTACCTTCAGGGCGGTTCCGTTTCCTCAGTTCCACACGAGACCTCTGCAAATGGGTATTCTTTTTGGAACAGGGATCCAAAATCTTTGGACAAAACGCAAGAAGTGCTCTTCTGCGGTGGCTTTGTTCCTTGGCACTTCGTCAGGGCAAGCCCTTCCATTGTATTGGACCGTGGTATCCACGAATGCCAGCCTGTTCAGGTGGGAGGGGGGGGGGGGAGTACTTGGGAAAGAGTTGTGTGCAGGGGACCTGGACTCTGAAAGAGTCCAGACTTCCAATCAATATCCTGGAACCCAGAGCGATAAAGCTTTGCTTGAGTTACTGGACAAATTGTCTGCAGGGTTGTCCAGTTCGGATTCAATCAGAGAAAGCCACGGCCGTGATTTACGTCAATCATCAAGGGGGCACCAAGAGTGTCCCGGAGGCCCGGAGGGTGGCTGAGATCTTAATTTGAGCAGAAAATTTTGTTCCAGCCCTCCCTACCGGCAGGTGCATGTATCCCAAGTGGAGAACTGGCAGGCGGATTACTTAAGTCGTTAGGTGACGGATCAGGGGGAAGGGTCCCTGCACCCGGAGGTGCTTCACCTGTTGTGTGTCTACACCCGATGTAGACTTGTTAGTTTCTCCGCTCAACGAGAAGGTACAGAGGTTTGTAGCCAGGTCTCGGAATCCTTTGGCCAATGCCACAGACGCACTGGTGGCTCTTTGGGGTCAGTATTGGCTGAGCTATACATTTCCTCCGCTGAAACTTCTGCCAAGGCTTCTGTGCAACATCGAGGTGGAAGGGATTCCGGTCATTCTGGTGGCCCCAGACTGGCCTCGCCGGTCTTGGTACACAGATCTGGTAAGGTTGGTCGCCGATGCTCCTTGGAGACTTCCTCTCAGGGAAGATCTGCTGTCTGAAGGGCCAATCTTCCATCCTGCTTACAGTCGCCGGCTTTACCGGCGTGGCTGTTGAAAGCCAGGTATTGAAGGATAGAGGTCTTTCTGTCTCAATGATTCTTACTCTTTTGAAGGCTAGAAAATATACCTCCAGGAAGATTATCATCGTATGTTGAAATCGTACATCTCATGGTGTGAATCGCTTAAGGTGCATCCACGCTCCTTTTCAGTGGCAAGGATTTAGGCTTTTCTCCAAAGAGGGCTATTAAAGGCCAGGTGTCGGCTTCGGCAGTGTTTTTCCAACGCCCTTTAGCTACGCATTCCTTGATTCTCACTTTTATTCAAGGAGTTCGCCAAATGGCTCCTCTGATAAGGTCCCCGTTACCTCCGTGGGACCTTAACTTGGTACTGTCTGTCCTTCATAAACCTCCCTTTGAAAACATTAGGGAGAATCCTCTGCTTACACTGTCACAGAAGGTAACCTTTTTTGGTGGCTATTACCTCTGCTCGCAGAGTGTTTGAATTGGCGGCGCTATCCTGCCGTTCACCTTATCTGGTGGTCCACAGAGATAGTGGTACTTCAACCTACTCAGTCATTTCTTCCTAAGGTGGTTTCTGATTTCCATTTGAATCAAGACATTGTGCTGCCTTCACTCTGTCCCAAGCATCCAATAGAAATTGCCTTGCATTCTTTGGATGTGGTTCAGGAAATTAGGGTTTGCCTGGAGGTTATTGAGTCTTTCAGGAATTCAGACTCTCCTTTTGTCCTCATGTACCTTGGAAGGGATTGGCTGCGTCTGCTGCGACCATATCCAGATGGATCAGGCAGACGATGGTACAGGCATATTCACTGAAGGGTCAGGTTCCACCCTGTGAATGTGCATTCTGCTAGGGCGCTGAGTGCCTCTTGGGCCTTTTCCCTCAGGCGTTAGTGTTACAAGTTTGTAAGGTGGCACCTTGGTCGTCTTGCATACATTCACTAAATTCTACAAAGTAGATGTGTTGGCATTCCCGGATGCTCCTTTTGGCCGCAAGGCTTTACAGGCTGCTGTTTAAAAGAGCAATTTTTTCTCTTTGAGGGTGTATGTTGTTTCTAGGTTAGCTCCAGTGATTTCTGGTTGAACTCCATGTTACCTGGATGGCTAATTTTAGCCTTTGGGGTATTACGTTCTTTCTCTGCGTTGTTTTCCCACTCCCCATGCAAAAACTGCTTTGGGACGTCCCAGTGGTTAGAAAGAATATGGAGCTGCGTCTGTCAATGAACGATGGCGAAAACTGGATTTTTGACTTACCGTAAAATACTTCTCTGAAGTTCATTGACAGACGCAGCACCTGCCCCTCTATTTCTGAGTGGGTTGGGTTTTTTTTTCTTCTGACACTGCTTGCAACAAAACTGAATCCTATAGCAGAGTGAGTGGGTGAATGCCTGCAAGGACTGCCCCATAGGTGTGGTAAAGTTTTTCCTGTCTAGTGTCCTACTCCTGTAGGGGGAAGCATAACCCAATGGTTAAGAAGAATGTGGTGCTGCGTCTGTTAATGAACTTCAGAGAGGCGTAACGGTAAGTCAAAAATCCAGTTTCTCTATCGTTTATTGGCAGACCCAGTCTCTGTTCTTCATAACAATAGGGTTATGCTGCCCCCTGCAGGAGTAGAACACAAGGCAGAAAAAAAGTTCTGACTACGCCTATGGGCAGTCCCAGGAGGTATACTCCCTCTCTCTGCTATAGGATGTCAGTTTTATTTTGCATAGTCAGGATCCACAAGGTCGTACGGTTACAAGATCGAGTTTCTATGCTCCCTCTGGTAAGGTTCTTCCCTTCCAATGTGCCCTCTGGACAAACTTCAAAAACTCCCGGCTGCAATTCAGCTATTGCTGTCCAGCAAATGGTCGTCCCTTCGGACGTGTATGAGAGTTCTGGGACTGATGGCGTCGTCCTTCAAGACGGTCCCTTTTGCTCAATTCCACGCGAGAATCCTCCAGAAGGAAATTCTTCTTAAATGGAACAAAGATCCAAATTCCCTGGACAACCAGATCCAGTTGAGCCAGATGACCAGGTGGTCCCTGATATAGTGGCTTCAATCCCTGATGCTCAAACAAGGAAAATTCTTCCTTCCCCTACATTGGACAGTTGTCACCACGGATGCCAGTCTGGTCAGGGTGGCAAGGTGTTCTCGGCAAGCTTTCTGCTCAAGGGGTCTGGTCCCTGGAAGAATTCAGGTTACCAATCAATGTTCTGGAGCTGAGAGCAATCAGGCTTTGCTTAGTTAACTGGATGGAGTACCTTCAGGGCTGTCCAGTGAGCATTCAGTCGGACAGTGCCACGGCTGTGGCTTATATCAATCACCAAGGGGGCACCAGAAGTGTCCTTGCGGCCTTAGAGGTGGCAGGCATCCTTCGGTGGGCAGAACGCTTTGTTCCAGCTCTCTCCGCCGGTCACATTCCAGGAGTGGAAAATTGGCAGGGCGACCATTTCCAGATGGATCAGACAGACGGTTGTGCAGGCTTATTCAATTAAGGGTCAAGTTTCTCCTTTCCCTGTTAAGGCGCATTCTACTCGGCGCTTAGTGCTTTCTATACTTACACACCTCTAGGGGGCTATCCCTCAGCCATTATCCTGATCCAGTTATCACTGTTCCTCAGTTTTATGCTGCCTAGCATCAGGGGTAAGCTAGCTCTTCCTTGCTGGGACCTAGCGTCTCAGTTTCTTTGTTTTTTTTCCCAAAATATGTTCTTTTCTTTTGAAAATAGCTTTTTATTTCCTTCACTATCGCTAGTTAGTCAGGTAATTTTCCTGGAGAACTGCAAGCGACAACAGAGCTGGGCCTCGCACTGGATAATATAGATCCTTATAGAGTCCCAGCCTGCCAACGAGCATCGCAGGTCACTGGTGCGCCCAGGCCTCGCAACAACAGTGCCCCTCGGGATAGGGACGAGCCTGCGGACGTCCATCTTCACCCAGGGTGTCTCAACTCCAGAACGCCCGCGTGTTGCTAGCATCCCTCCCTGGCCGACGGCACCCGTACTCAGGGTGGGAGGTCTCCCGTATCAGATCGGGGCCCGCCTTTCTCTGGACTGGTGAGTACTACTACCCCCTTGTCCCTGGGACTGGGATCTGTGGGGGTGTTCTGTGGGCCCACTCTTGGGGATGGCAGTACTGGTGGCTTCTGTGATATCCCCCTTCTGGCTAGCATGGTAAGTTCCCCTCCCTCCCTGACCCTGGTAGGGGCGCTGTGCGGTGCACTTTGCTGCACCTGGGGGGTATGGTGGGCTCTATAGCATCAAGGAGTTCTCTTTGGGCTTCCCTGTGGTGGCCAGATAGATGATTGTATGCCTTAATTGGTGCAGTTTTAGCACGGCCGCCATCTTGGGGGATGGCAGGCTGGCTGGGCTCATTGTAAGGGCAGCAACCATTTTAGATCCCTGTTCTGGCGCCGATCGGGCGCTATCTTGGGTGTGAGCAAACACCTAGTAAGGGCGGCAGCCATTTTGCCTGTGATTCCTCTCATTGACTTTCATTAGGCAGCATTTTCTTGTGGCTCAGGACAGGCATAGGCCTCTATGGGTGTGAGGTCACTTCCTCTCCTTTCCTTTTTTCGCTGAGCAGGGTATGGCAAGTATACTGACACTGTGGGTTTTTTTTTCTGTTTTCTCTGGCATTAACCTGCTAAAACTGTTTTCTCTTGTGGCTATTACCTTCTCTGAAGGGGCTCCACAGGTAATGCAAGTTGCAGTGGGGGTCCACGGGAACTGCCGTTTTAAAGGGCCAGCGTCCCATTAATTTTTAAAGGCATTTATGGACTCCTGGGATAACAAATCCCTCACAGACCTGGTTGTGGCTTCAGGTACTCCTCTTCCGTGGCCTCATTATCTGCTGCTCTTTCAACTTTGGCGTCCTAAGTGGATCTGGTGATGTCTGAACGCACTTCTCAAAAACAGCCTATGCCCTCACTCTTCTGACTCAGAGCCTGATTTGGTTGCCACGAATAATGTCCCCCCTGAGGGGTCTCAGTCCTCACATTCAGATGGGGAGGAGGAGTCCTCCTCTTTGGCGGCACAGGAACGTGCCGCGTTTGATGCATTCATAAGCTTCGTTGGGGAGACTTTGAATCTGGATGATGAGCCCTCCCTGTCGGTTAAGCGGATGATGTTGATAATCGTTGGACGGTGTCCCCTAAGGTGGACCACACTATTTCTAGACTAAATAAGTCCGCTTTAATGCCCGTGGAGGACTCCCTGGTGTTTAGGGATCCGGCTGATAGGCGTACAGAGACGCTTTCCCACCATATCTACTTAGTTGTGGGTTCCCTTCTAAAACCAGTATTCGCTTCAGTGATGGTCTCCCAAGCTGCCGTGGAATGGACCAGGGCGCTGAAGCGCACGTTGGTGGCGGAGTCGGTATCTCCGGCTGCCCTGGACATACTGGATCAAGTGACCCAGGCTGTGATGTACCTGTGTGACGTGGTCCTAGATGAGGCCCCTTTGGTTGCACGGTTGTCTGCAGTCGGGGTTGCGATCCGCCGCATTGTTTGGCTTAAAAGGTGGTCGGCTGACCATGCTTGCAAAAAGACTGTGTCTGATGTCCCTTATGTGGGTAATCGACTTTTTGGGGACACTCATGATGAGTTGATCAAAGGGCTTACGGGGGGCAAGAGTACTCTTGCCCCGGTCCTCTAAGGGTAAATCCCCCCGCGCTAGATGGGGCCCTTCCTTTAAAGCACATTGTGGTGCCTTCGGGGCACAGGATAAAGGGAAGTCCTTCAAGTCCTCAGATGGTAACAAGAAGCCATGGTCAGGAACACCAAGGGCAGTCAGGCCGGTTCGGCGCCCCAGTTCACCTCTGCCTGAAGGAACGCCCTCACCCATTTCAGGGGTAGGGGGATGTCTGCATTTTTTCTGGAACTCTGGTTGTCCCACATCCAGGACAGGTGGGTTCACGAACTGATTCGCTCAGGGTACAAGATCGAGTTGTGATCTTGCCCCGCAGACAGATTTTTTCTATCAAATCTTCATCTGACTCGTTTTCAGGGATCTCAAGGGGGCAGTTCAAGATCTTCTCTCCCAAGGAGTCATTGTGCCAGTCCCTGCACAGGACAGGTTTTTTGTTTTTTACTCCAATCTGTTCACAGTGCCCAGAAAAGAGGGCAAAGTGCGTCCGATCCTGAACCTTAAGTCTTTGAACTGTTTTGAGAGGGTACAGAAGTTCTGGATGGAATCCATCCGGTCGGTGGTGGTGTCGTTGAGTCCATGGGACTTTCTGGCCCCCATCGGCTTGAAGGATGCGTATCTGCTCATCCCTATTTATGAGGGTCACCAACGGTACCTCTGCTTCGCGGTGGCAGAGGAGCATTATGAGTTTGTGGCATTGCCCTTCGGCCTCGCTTCGTCTCCCAGGGTATTCACCAAGGTTTTGGCTCCAGTGCTGGCTTTACTGCGTTTAAAGGGGATTGCGGTCCTCAGTTATCAGGATGACCTCCTTTTCAGGTTGAGCTCGTGTGTCACGCTGACGAGCGATCTGTCGTTCACGATTCGGACACTCCAGGAATTCGGGTGGACCATCAACTTCCAGAAGTCGTCTCTGACTCCTTCGGTTTGCCTCCCGTACCTGAATATGGTCCTGGACTCCGCTCAGGCAAAAGTCTTTCTCCCCGGGGGACAAGCTCCGGACCTTGCAGGGCGAGATCAGGTCCCTCGGGGACAACCATCTCTCCTCTCTGCATGCTTGCATGCGGTCTCGGGGTCTTATGGTTTCAGCTTTCGAGGCTATCCCTTTTGCTCAGTTTCACATGAGAACTCTGCAAGCAGAGATTCTTGCCAGGTGGGACAGAACGCCTCAGTCGTTGGTCAGGAGGACTTCTCTGAGCCCCCTCGCAAGATTGGATCTTTTGTGGTGGCTCCTGTCACAAACTCCAGGGGACGTGGTCGGCGGAGGAGGCTTCCTTGCCGATGAACGTTTCGGAGCTTCGTGCAATCAAGCTGTGCTTATTCCGTTGGTCAACTCGGCTCTCGGGTTGCCCGGTTCGGATACAGCCGGACAACGCCACGGCTGTGGCATATTTCAATCACCAAGGGGGCACCAAGAGTGCCCGATTGGCCAGGGAAGTGGCTGAGATCCTATCTTGGGCCGAGACGCACGTTCCTGCAATTTCGGCGGTCCACATTCCGGGGGTGGACAACTGGCAGGGGGACTATCTGAGTCGCCAGACCCTGGACCCGGGTGAATGGTCCCTGCATCCAGAGGGGTTTCGCCTCCTGCATGCCCGGTGGGTGTCTTCGGACGTAGATCTGTTTGCGTCCCGTCTCAACACCAAGGTGGGGAAGGTTCGTGACCAGAACACGCGTTCCTCTAGCGGACGCCACTCACGTGTTAGTGGTGCCTTGGCACCAGTATCGGCTGATTTATGCCTTCCCTCCAATTCAGCTGTTATCCAGGTTCCTCCGCATGTTGACGTCGGAACGGATTCAAGACATTCTGGTGGCCCCAGACTGGCCTCGCCGGTCTTGGTACACAGACATTGTGCAGATGGTCGTCGAGCCTCCCTGGCGGTTTCCACTTATCGACGATCTACTGTTTCAAGGGCCGATCTGCCATCCTGCTTTACAGTCTCTGGCTTGACGGCGTGGCTGTTGAAATCCAAGTCTTGAGGGACAAAGGTCTCCCGAATGCTGTCATGCTTCTTACCTTATTGAAGGCTCGGAAAGCTTCCTCCAGAAAACTTTATCATCGCACCTGAAAGGCGTATATTGTCTTGTGCGAGTTGCATGGTTTCCATCCCGTTCCTTTTCGGTGGCGGGGTTTTGGCCTTCCTGCAAGAAGGTGTGGATCAGCGCCTGGCGCTAACCACGATCAAAGGTCAGTTGTCGGCTTTGGCCTTTTTCTTTTCCAACGTCCTTTTGGCGACTAATTCCTTGCTTCTCACCTTTATTCAAGGGGTGCAGCATCTGGCTCTCCCGAGGAAGGCTCCCTTGCCTCCTTGGGATCTGAATTTGGTTTTGTCCATTTTGCAACGGCTTCCCTTTGAGAACATCAGAGACGTTCCTCTGCCAGTGTTGTCCCAGAAAGTTACCTTTCTGGTGGCTATCACCTCTGCTCACAGAGTATCTGAATTAGCGGCTGTCTTGCCGTTCACCTTATCTGGTTGTTCATAGGGATAAAGTGGTCTTGCAACGCAGTCAATCTTTTCTACCCATGGTGGTCTTTGCTTTCCACCTCAATGAGGTGATAGTGTTGCCTTCGCTTTGTGCGAAGCTCAAGCATCCCAAGGAATTTGCCTTACATTGCTTGGATGTGGTCTGGGCAGTCAGGGTTTACCTATCTGCCTCGGAGTCTGTTAGTCCGATTCCCTCTTTGTTCTTCCTGAGGGACCTCGGAAGGGTTCGGCTGCGTCCGTAGCAACCATTTCTAAGTGGATAAGACAGACGATTGTTCAGGCCTATTCAATCAAGGGTCAGGTTCCTCCTTTCCCTGTAAAGGCACATTCTACTAGAGCTGTCGGTGCCTCTTGGGCTTTATCGCCATCAGGCTTCTGTGGCTCAGGTGTGCAAAGCAGCGACCTGGTTGTCTATGCAGGCTTTCACAAAATTCTACGGAATTGTTGTACTGGCATCCTCGGATGCTTCCTTTGGCCACAAGGTTTTGAGTGCGGCGGTTGTTTGAAGAGACCTGTTTTTTTCTGTCTCTTCCTGGGGTGTTTTATGTTGTTTTTGGGTTAACTCCCGTTTTGAGCTTTGTTGCCCTTTGGGCTCAGGTTGTTTTCCGGCCCGGTTGTTTCGTTACCTTTTCGGTAGATTGCGTCTTCCCAGCTTTCACACCTGCACTGCTTTGGGACATCCCACTAGTGAAGGCTGACTGAATGGGCGGCGACTGTCAGAGGACGTAAAAGAAAATAGAATTTTTGTAAGAACTTACAGTAAAAATGATTTTCTCTGAGTCCTCTGACAGTCGCCTCCCCCGCCCCTCTGGTTCTTGGATCTGGGGGTTGTTGCCTTCCGGTACTGCTTGCTACAAACTGAGGAACAGTGATAACTGGATCAGGATAATGGCTGAGGGATGGCCCCCTAGAGGTGTGTCTAAGTATAGAAATTTTTTTATTAACCTTTCAAACTGCCTAGCTTGCTCCTGCAGAAGGCGCCATTACCCACGAGTGAAGGCTGACTGTACGGGCGGCGACTGTCAGAGGGCTCAGAGAAAAGCATTTCACGGTAAGGTCTTACAAAAATTCTATTTTTCTGCTGTTCCCACCCCTCATGTTTTATGGCATTGCTTTGGGACGTCCCTATTGTTATGAAGAACAGAGACTCCGTCCGTCAATGAACGATAGAGAAAATTGAATTTTTGTCTTACTGTAAAATCCTTTTCTCTGAAGTTCATTGACGGACGCAGTACCCGCCTGTCTATTTTGAGTTGGGTTGGTATTGTTTTCTCTGACACTGCTTTGTTACAAAACTGACATCGCTGATATAGCAGAGAGGGGGAGTATACCTCCTGGAACTGCCTATAGGTGTAGTCAGAACTTTTTTTCTGCCTAGTGTCCTACTCCTGTAGG
This sequence comes from Pelophylax lessonae, assembly GCF_965119305.1. Lineage (NCBI taxonomy): Eukaryota > Metazoa > Chordata > Amphibia > Anura > Ranidae > Pelophylax > Pelophylax lessonae. The sequence goes on along the minus strand of NC_138773.1, from coordinate 125,094,757 downwards.
GGGCAGTATAACCCTACTATTATGAAGAACAGAGACTGCGTCCCGTCAATTAACTTCAGAGAAAAAGATTTTACGGTAAGACAAAAATCCAATTTTTTCATGCACCCTGGACCTAAGCAGGCGGTTATTGTTGCAGTGTGCACACTGCAAGGGAGGATTGTCATTTTTTCTGGTGTTGAAAAAACCCTACCCGTGAAAATTCCCTACTCTTGTCACTTCCTGTGCACGTACATCATTCAACAGCTGAACCCTTCCCTCTGCGCATGCTCACAGCTGCGGAGGGTAGGGAATTTTCACGGGGTAGTATTTTTTAACGTTACACCGCATAAGCTGTTGCCGCGCGTACAGTAAATCATCTCCGCTCCAACATTAAATCATCTCCTCTCCAACCCCTCAGACTTCCCTGATTTCGGCTCCAAGTTGTAAAAGCGTCGGCGGGTCTATGAAAATATAAATCATGGAGCCGAGATCATGTGGGACGCCGCAACTGCTGATAAATGACGGGCGCCCGCAGGGAAATCTCAGGGTTGGAGCGGAGATGATTTAATGTTGTGGCTGCCCATGCGGAGTGGGACGCGCGGCAACAGCTGATATCTGACGCGATGTAACGTTAAATACTACCCCATGAAAATTCCCTACCCTCCGCAGCTGTGAGCATGCGCAATGGGAAGCTGCTCAGCTGTTCAATGACGTACGTGCACAGGAAGTGACGAGGGTAGGGAATTTTCCGCTGGGTAAGGTTTTTTAACGTTACACCGGAGCTGAGGTTTAACATAGGCAAAAACATTTTTCACTTTGCTTTTAACAAATAACACCTATGTTTTGTCATATGCTTTTGGTGCATTAAAGAAGGATTGAAAACTTTTTAACATGAAAACTTAAAATGGCTAAGCAAATGTGACCAACATCCCTGTATGCATAATGATGCTGGATTTGTTGACTACAAACTAATTGTACAGAATTCTGTTTTGTTATAGAGATTTTACGTGGCAACTTCACGACAGTTGAAACGCTTGGAGTCCGTCAGTAGATCACCTGTGTATTCACACTTTAATGAGACACTGCTAGGAGCAAGTGTTATCCGAGCATTTGGAGAACAGAAGCAATTCATTCAAGTCAGCGACTTTAGGGTGGATGAAAATCAAAGAGCTTATTACCCCAGCATAGTCTCCAACAGGTACATTATTAACCACTTTACCACCGGAGGATTTTCCTGCTTTACGTCTAGGCCACTTTTTGCAACTTGGCATTGGGCGACTTTAACTGACAATTGCGCGGTCATGCAACGCCGTACCCAAACTAAATTTACGTCCTTTTTTTTTCCCACAAAGAGAGCTTTCTTTTGGTGGTATTTGATCACCTCTGCGCTTTTCATTTTTTGCGATATTATTAAAAAAATAGCGAATATTTTGCTAAAAAATTGACATTTTCTACTTTGACAGTTAAAAAATATCCAATATATTCAATTTTTGTCCTATATTTAGGCCAAAAAGTATTTAGCTACATGTCTTTGTCAAAAAATTCTCAATGAGCTTATTTTTAACCGCTTTAAGACCGGAAGATTATACACCATTCCTGACCAGGCTATATTTTGTGATTCGGCACTGCGTTACTTTAATGGACAATTGCGCGGTCGTGCGACGCTGTACCCAAAGTAAATTTATGTCCTTTTTTTCCCCACAAATAGAGCTTTCTTTTGGTGGTATTTGATCACCTGTGCGATTTTTAATTTTTGAAAAAAAGAGCGACAATTTTGAAAAAAAAAACTATTTTTTACATTCTGATATATCATTCCCCAAAAAAAATTATAAATCAAAATTTTTTAACATTTTAGGCCAATTTGTTTTCTGCTACATATTTATGGTAAAAAAAAAAATCACAATAAGCGTATTTTGATTAATTTGCGCAAAAGTTATTGTGTTTACTAACTACGGGAAAGATTTGTCATTTTTATTGTTTATTTTTTTTTACTAGTAATGGCGGTGATCTGCGATTTTTTTTTTTTTTTGCGGGACTGCAACGTTGCGGCGGACAGATCGGACCTCTAACTGACATTTTTGACACTTTTGGGGGTACCAGTGTCATAACTACAGTAATCAGTGCTATAAATATGCACGGTTACTGTAATAATGACACTGGCAGGGAAGGAGTTAACTTTATTGGTGATCAAGGGGTTAAATGTATGCCTCATGCTTACTGACGTGTATGGGGGGAGGGGGTTGTGTGACAGAGACACAGATCGCAGGTTCAGCTATGCTGAATCCTGTAATCTGTCCCTGCCTGTCACATAGGAGATCCGCCCGCTGTGTTTACACAAGTGGGCGGATTTCCTCACTTGATCCCCGACGATCAGGGAAGAGCGGCGGTGATCACCGCCTCTCCACCCCTGGCCCAACTCGCGCGTGTGCACCGCCGAGAGAGGGGAGAGACTGGTGACGTAGGTCTACGTCGCCAGACGATAACGAGCCACTTTGCCGCAGTAGCAGCACATTGGGCAGTGGGCAAGTGGTTAAAAATTATCAAAATTTTTCCACTGACACATTGGTTGTTCCTGCCACTCTACCCTATCCATTATCCATTCTAGCCGTAAATTTTATTGCCACTTTGGAGGACATACAGCTATAATTTTTAGTGTAAAATTCAAAGCCCATTCTTCGTAAAATATCCAAATACATTTAAAAAATTCAAGACGTTTTTTTCCTTTCTTTGTGAGATCTTTAGGTTTTCCTGAATATGAATGTAGACCTCTGCCAACCAGCTGTTTGAAGACCTGTTTGGTGAATAGGCTCTGGGAACCTATTGAAGCTCATTTTCTGATTACAGAGGGTTGAAGCAAAGGCTAAATTTACCAGTTATTGGTGTTTACTTTTAAATAATGTAACCAGCCAGTGTTTTCTTGTGTTATTATAATTAACTGACAGTTATGTTATATATATATATATATATATATATTATTATTTTTTTTAGGTGGTTGGCCATCAGGCTGGAATTCGTTGGGAACTGTATTGTCTTATTTTCCTCCCTGTTTGCAGTTATTTCCAGATCTACACTCAGTCCTGGGTTAGTTGGGCTTTCTGTCTCCTATGCGTTACAGGTAAGTTGTCTTGATCATTTATTTTTCTATTAATTTTAGTAACTTTAAAGTAAAAAAGTATTAATTGGTATTCATATCAAAATAAAAAAAACAAAGCAAGATAAAGCATTCATTTTTTGCAATAAGTATCACAAATGGTACAAAGGTGCCTTAGTTATTTACAGTGTATACATTTCAAAACACACATTTAAAATTATTTAAATTAGATAATATAGATGGAAAGTGTGTGTGTGGTGTCAGATTAACAATACACAGCAAGTGTAAACCTGTGCACCAGAATATATGGTGTTCTATTTATTTTCCATTGTTCCTGGAATTTGATCACTTTAATTTCCTTATAGGATAAATACTTAGTTTATGAGGTACCAAAAATGCATTGATCATGTATGTTTATGGTCCCACTATGACAAAGCAGTAGTTCAATATAGGTGTTTCTTAGGGGTAGGTATTTGGATATTTAAGCCAGATACTACGTGTGTGCCTTAGTAGCCGATAAGCTGCTGACTACCATGATTTCCCTTGTTTTTGTTGTATTTATTCTTTTTTTTTTTTTATTATTCTTTGAGAAGAGCATAGATGAGAGGGTAAGGACATAATTGACAGTGTTCCACTTTAAGATATATTCTTCATTGTGTAAAATAGATGAATAATTTTGGAGTTAAGCTGCAAGTAAATGGCACCAGGCTAGGTTGCTGCCTGTGGCAGGCACATCTTTGCCATTGTCACTTATAGATAGAAGCCTGGTCTTGTTTCAGAATTTTTTTTTAGCTTACATTTCAAAAAATTTGGATAATAGCTTTATTAAAGTGTTGATTCTAGTTACAGTGGGTACGAAAAGTATTCAGACCCCCCTTAAATTTTTCACTCTTTGTTATATTGTAGCCATTTGCTAAAATCATTTAGGTTCATTCTTCTTCCTCATGAATGTACACATAGCACCCCATACTGACAGAAAAACACAGAATTGTTGACATTGTTGCATATTTATTAAAAAAGAAAAACTGAAATATCACATGGTCCTAAGTATTCAGACCCTTTGCTCAGTATTTAGTAGAAGCCCCCTTTTGATCTAATACAGCCAGGAGTCTTTTTGGGAAAGATGCAACAAGTCTTTCACACCTGGATTTGGGGATCCTCTGCCATTCCTCCTTGCAGATCCTCTCCAGTTCTGTCAGGTTGGATGGTAAACGTTGGTGGACAGCCATTTTTAGGTCTCTCCAGAGATGCTCAATTGGGTTTAAGTCAGGGCTCTGGCCGGGCCATTCAAGAACAGTCACGGAGTTGTTGTGAAGCCACTCCTTCGTTATTTTAGCTGTGTGCTTAGGGTCATTGTCTTGTTGGAAGGTAAACCTTCGGCCCAGTCTGAGGTCCAGAGCACTCTGGAGAAGGTTTTTGTCCAGGATATCCCTGTACTTGGCCGCATTCATCTTTCCCTCGATTGCAACCAGTCGTCCTGTCCCTGCAGCTGAAAAACACCCCCACAGCATGATGCTGCCACCACCATGCTTCACTGTTGGGACTGTATTGGACAGGTGATGAGCAGTGCCTGGTTTTCTCCACACATACCGCTTAGAATTAAGGCCAAAAAGTTCTATTTCTCTAGCGCTCATCGACAGACGTAGTCCTCGGTGATACACCACCTTCGGGTTATGTTACCTCCGCAGGAGCAGGACTAGACAGGAAATTAAAAAGCTCTGGCCACACCCTAGGGGCAGTCCCAGAGGGTATATCCTCTCTCTCTCTGCCTCAGCAAATCAGTTATTTTCTGTCTAGTTAGGAGTAAGGACCTAGATACCTTGCTGGGATCTTAGGTCCTGGCAAGAAATTTTTTTCTAAAAGGATTTTTGGACAGCTTTTTTTCTCCAGTGTTCCTGTGAGATCTTCAAGCAAGAAAGCTGAACTGGGCGACGGGCTGGATGTTGAGATCCGGTGGTCACCCCAGTTCAGCCTACGAGCGCGTGCAGGCCATAGCTCCGCGCTGAGTCGGCCGCGACAAAGTCCCATTAAAGGACTGAACCCGCGAGTTAAACGTCTCGCTGAAACGCCAAAGACCATGAGTCACGGCGTCTGTATCGGTCGACAGCCCTCCCGCCCCGGTGGAGAGGGGTACTGTCAGGAGTTGGTGCCCGCCTGGTTCCGGTATGGTGAGTAGTATGTTCCCCCTGTTTTCCCTGACGGGTTTTGTGGTGAACGCGGGCCCCTCTCTGTATGGTAAGAAAGAGTTTCTTTCTATCCTATAACATGTCACAAATCCTCCTACTTTGAGTGTGATTTTATGTGTGCAAAAGCCAGGAGGCTTGGTTTGGGAGCTAACTATCTATTGTATACATGTTTTAAAGATGTAATCTGTGGCATTCTGGGAATCTTATGGGTTAAGTATAAGCTACCTACCAGTCAGAAGCCATGGACATGTAGACTGCCTTCCAAGTCAGATCTCCAGCTAATAGCAGGCCTCCCGAACGGCCATGCGGTCCGCCAGGGCCGGTACCGCCAAACACGCCATATCCCCATGCAGAGAGAGTGTTGTGTGCCTGTAGCACACCGCTAGTCAGCACAGGCCGCCGCCATTTTTTTTGCTGGATCGCACGAGCCGCCATTTTGGCGTAGCCTCGTGTCTCCAGCATGGGGGCGGCCATGTTTTAGGTGATTCTACACCTCGTGGAGCTTGGGGGAGGCGCCGGAAGGCGTACAGAGGGGCGGAGCCGCCTCCTTTCTTCCTGGGCAGCCAGCCAAAAGACTTCCTGTTTGTCTAAGACAGCGCTGTAAGCTGTTGCAGTTCAACTCTGAACATCAAGTGGTGAGCCTGGGGGTCTATCTCTCTCTCTCTCGATCGATAGGGATCCCTAGCAGGTAACACTAAGGGGTTTTTTGTGGCGCTGAGGGTCAAAAAAAAAAAAAAAAAGTTTTTCTTTACTTTGAATTATATCATCCAGGAAGTAACTGGAGTTATTATGGACCCTGCCACACAGATTCCCCCACCTGTTTCCCTCGAGGGGGCCTCGGGACCCGCCGGTGTACAGAGTATAGAGTCATTTACAGCAATTTTGGAGTCTATGGTGGCTCGGGTGGAGGCGGCCTGTCAGGGACGGGGGTCAAGGAAGCGACCCCCGCCTACCCCTATACTATCTGACACCTCTGACTCTGATTCAGAGATGGTCACTGCAGTTGCAGGTTCCTCTGCAAGGGCTGCTATCCCAGGTAAAGCCCCCTCAGACAGTGAGGAGGACGCTTCTTCTCCTGCTATAATTCAGGAAGAAGCATTGGTGGACGCACTAGTTGTGGCAGTGCAAGAAACCTTAAAACTTGAGGCTTTACCGGCAGAGGTAACTGAAACAGAGAGGCCTTTTGGGACTAATAAGCCCATCAAGACGGCGAAGGCTTTTCCTGTACCTAAATGTTTTGGAAATCAGATTAAAGGAGAATGGGAACATTCTAAACGTACCTTTACTATTTCCAAGCGTATTGCTAGACGCTATCCGTTTGAGGAATCCATCATTAAGAAATGGACGGTACCACCAGTCGTGGATCCGCCTATTTCCAGGCTGAATAAAGCCACGGTTATTCCAGTGGAGGACACTTCGTCCTTTAAGGATCCGGTGGATCGAAAGATAGAAGCGGAGTCCCGCACTATCTTTTCTCTGATAGGGTCAGCATTTAGACCAGTAATTGTTATTGGTCTAGTTTCCCAGACACTTACAGAATGGGCGAAGATGGTACGCCAAGATCTTAGGGGAAAAGATATTCCCCAGGAGACATCTGATTTGATAGAACAGATCATACAAGGGCTACGGTTTATCTGTGACGCAGCCTTGGACACTACTCCCTTGTTAGGGCATGCATCTAAGTTAGCAGTGATCCTCAGACGTGTGCTGTGGTTAAAATGCTGGTCAGCTGACCTAGGTTCCAAAAAGACTTTGACCAATCTCCCTTTCCAGGGGAATCGTCTATTTGGAGCCAACCTAGATGAAATCATTAAGGATGCCACCGGGGGCAAGAGTACTTTTTTGCCACAGGCTGCAAAAGCTAAGGAACCTCGCAACAAGCGAGGACCTTTCTTTACCGCCCATAAAGGACGCCCGGCTGGTACTTCCGGGAAAGGCAAGACTCCTCCAGGAGGGTTCAAGAAGGGCTGGTCGGACAAGCAGAGGACCAACCCAGCCAAACCCGAAGTAAAGGAGTACACAGCCTGAAGGTGCGCCCCCACCCAATTTCAGGGTGGGGGGACGTTTTCACCGGTATTCAGGACATTAGATCGAGCATCAACCACTACTACCGCTGCGATTCTTCCCTTCCAACATTTTAGTACAGGAAGCGGTAGCTACCGTTCCCTGTATAGATCTTTTCCTTTACCTTTTCCTAAGATTAGTCCCGATACCTCACAGGAATCGGATCTGATTGACCAGATAGGCCAAGTAGCCTCTAGTCGGGTGACTTCGGTCCCTGAGGTTCAACCAGAAAAGATCACCTTGCCTGATAACTATCAGGTATCTGATAAATGTGTGGGAACAGAAAACGACCAGACTTTCTCGGATGGTCGGGGCCAGGTACCTCTAGGGACGCCTGGTTCAGATCCAATCAGCGCCAGTGGTCCTAGAAATTCTAGGCTGGCCTCTTCAAGCCGGCCTGGCCGACTTGGACAGGTTAGTCGCAGACGTTCCGTGGGAACTTCGTCTCAGGGAGTGTCTATAGTCTCAAGGACCTATTTACCTTCGTGCTTTACAGTCGCTGGTTTTAATGGCCTGGCCATTGAGACCCAAGTACTGAAGGACAGAGGTTTGTCTACTTCTGTCATTCCTACCCTTATTAAAGCTAGGAAAGCGACTTCCAGCAAAGTCTATTATCACACATGGAAGACTTATATTGCGTGGTGCGAATCTTTAGAATTTCCTCCACGTACCTATTCGGTGTCTCGAATATTGGCCTTTTTGCAACAAGGGGTTGAGCAGAAGCTAGCCTTGAGCACCATCAAGGGTCAAGTTTCAGCATTAGCAATCTTCTTTCAGAAACCTTTAGCTACCAAATCCTTGGTGCGGAATTTCATCCAGGGGGTGCGGCACCTGGCTCCTCCAGTCCGCGCGCCCTTACCGCCCTGGGATCTTAATTTGGTTTTGTCGGTTCTACAGAAACCTCCCTTTGAAAACATCAGGGAGATTCCCTTGCTTACTTTATCCCAGAAGGTGGTCTTCTTGGTGGCTATTACTTCTGCTCGCAGGGTGTCAGAACTGGCTGCATTATCATGCCAGTCCCCATACCTAGTGATTCATAGGGATAAGGTAGTACTTCATCCTAAGCCATCTTTTCTTCCTAAGGTGGTTTCAGATTTTCATCTGAATGAAGATATTGTACTACCTTCCTTGTGTCCTCAGCCCAAGCATCATCGGGAACATGCGTTGCATTCCTTGGATGTGGTTCGGGCAATCAGGGTATACCTGAAAGCTACGGAATCATTCCGTAAGACGGATTCACTTTTTGTGATCACGGATGGCCCCAGAAAGGGTTTGCCTGCATCTGCCGCGACCATTGCCAAATGGATTAGACAAACGGTGGTACAGGCTTATTCTATTAAGGGTCAGAGTCCTCCGTTCCCTGTTAGGGCGCACTCCACTCGAGCGCTCAGTACTTCCTGGGCCTTTCGCCATCAGGCGTCAGTGGTCCAAGTATGTAAGGCGGCCACTTGGTCGTCGGTACATACCTTTACTAAATTCTATAAAATTGATGTGACGGCATCGGCGGATGCCTCATTTGGCCGCAAAGTTTTGCAGGCCGCAATTTGAGGAGACCGGTGGTCTACCTCGAGGGTTTTTTTCTGTTTGAAAAAATTTTTTTGTTGAGTCTCATCATTAAGGATGAGCATTGTAAACTTCTAGTTGGCACCGGTTGGGCCTTCTAGATTGGGATTTGATTTCCATTTTCCCACCCCTCAGTGGTGATACTGCTCTGGGACGTCCCGAAGGTGGTGTATCACCGAGGACTACGTCTGTCGATGAGCGCTAGAGAAAAATGGATTTTTGTAAAATCTTACCGTAAAATCCTTTTCTCTTAGCTCATCGACAGACGTAGTCCCCGCCCCTCTGTTTTGGAGTTGGGTTGGGTTAAATTCTCTAAGCACTGCTTTTTCACATAACTGATTTGCTGAGGCAGAGAGAGAGAGGATATACCCTCTGGGACTGCCCCTAGGGTGTGGCCAGAGCTTTTTAATTTCCTGTCTAGTCCTGCTCCTGCGGAGGTAACATAACCCGAAGGTGGTGTATCACCGAGGACTACGTCTGTCGATGAGCTAAGAGAAAAGGATTTTACGGTAAGATTTTACAAAAATCCATTTTTTGGTCTCATCAGACCAGAGAATCTTATTTCTCACCATCTTGGAGTCCTTCAGGTGTTTTTTAGCAAACTCCATGCGGGCTTTCATGTGTTTTACACTGAGGAGAGGCTTCCGTCGGCCACTCTGCCATAAAGCCCCGACTGGTGGAGGGCTGCAGTGATGGTTGACTTTCTACAACTTTCTCCCATCTCCTGACTGCATCTCTGGAGCTCAGCCACAGTGATCTTTGGGTTCTTTTTTACCTCTCTCACCAAGGCTCTTCTCCCCCGATAGCTCAGTTTGGCCGGACGGCCAGCTCTAGGAAGGGTTCTGGTCGTCCCAAACGTCTTCCATTTGAGGATTATGGAGGCCACTGTGCTCTTAGGAACCTTAAGTGCAGCAGAAATCTTTTTGTAACCTTGGCCAGATCTGTGCCTTGCCACAATTCTGTCTCTGAGCTCTTCAGGCAGTTCCTTTGACCTCATGATTCTCATTTGCTCTGACATGCATTGTGATCTGGAAGGTCTTATATAGACAGGTGTGTGGCTTTCCTAATCAAGTCCAATCAGTATAATCAAACACAGCTGGACTCAAATGAAGGTTTAGAACCATCTCAAGGATGATCAGAAGAAATGGAAAGCACCTGAGTTAAATATATGAGTGTCACAGCAAAGGGTCTGAATACTTAGGACCATATGATATTTCAGTTTTTCTTTTTTAATAAATCTGCAACAATGTCAACAATTCTGTGTTTTTCTGTCAGTATGGGGTGCTATATGTACATTCATGAGGAAGAAGAATGAATCTAAATGGTTTTAGCAAATGGCTGCAATATAACAAAGAGTGAAACATTTAAGGGGGTCTGAATACTTTTCGTACCCACTGTAGTTCTGCTTTGTAGTCTATTTGTATTTTTTTGTTATAGGTGACAGCATACCTGAACTGGCTGGTGAGGATGTCATCAGAACTTGAGACCAATATAGTGGCAGTAGAGCGAGTGAAGGAATACTCCGATCTGGAACAGGAGGTACAATGCAAACATTCAAGAGTTAAGCTTATTTCTGTAATAGTGGTCTTTGTGTAGCTATGGACATACTATATAATAGTGGCCACCTGTGCAGACAAAATTCCAGTGCTCTCTGACAATCAGCATGTTCATAGATATGTACATTCATGAAGAGCAGTGGATAGAAGTGGCATAGGCAGAAGCTGCTAATGCCTCTTATCTCTTTGGAGTAAAAAGGGCAAAATAAACTATTCAATTAATGATCTGCTTACATCAACAAGCTTAAGATTGCATTAAATCCATCCAAATATGTAGATAAATGTGTTTTACAGATAACTGGCTTTTTTTTTTTTATATATATATATATATATATCAGTTTAAGGGCTCTTTCACACGGGCGTTCCTTTTTTTTTGCCCGATCAGGTCCTTTTTTTTTTTTTTGTAACGGACACGGATGACACTTGTGTCATCCGGTCCGTATGTCCGTTTTTCATCCCATCCGTTTGCGGATGAAAAACTGACATAATGCATGTCTATGTAAATACGGATGTCTGCGGATGACCCCACTGACATCCGTTTTTGCTTCCGTTCCGTTTTTTGAAAGGAAGAAAAAATAGGGTTCTCCTCCGTTCAAAAAAACTGAACTGAACTGACAAAAAACGGATGTCAGAGGATGATCATCCGATGACATCCGTATTTACATAGAGAAAAACGGACATACGGAACGCCCGTGTGAAAGAGCCCTAAAGGGATGATGTCGTTTTTCCACCAAAAAAAAGTTATATGTGTGTGTGTATATATAAATATAAATATATATATATATATATATATAAATAAACAAAAATGCAGATTTATCGTATGTTCATTGATGGACACAGCGGCTTTATTTTTGACCATTGGGTTATAGTGCCACCTACAGGAGTAGGACACTAGGCAGAAAAAATAACTGCACCGTGGGCAGTCCTAGCTAATAGTCAACCTTCTGTCTGCCATAAGCAGCTCATTGTGTTCTGCCTAGTGAGGAGTAAAGACCTGGCTCCCTGCTGGGACCTGAAGTTCCCTTATTTTTTTGTCTTTTTCTCTTTTCTTGGGTTTTTTTCCCAGCAAAGATCTTCTATCAACAGCCAGGCTGGGCAACGGGCTGGATAATCTAGATCCAGGAGGTCTCCTCAGTCTAGCCAGCGAGCGCGCACAGACCTTAGGCTACACACTGGGTCGGCCATATCTGAGTCATGGGGCATAGTTAATGGACTGTGGGATGCTGGTTTAGGGGCAGGGCTGTGTTACTGGGGCTTCCCGCTGTACTTTAAGCCACAGCTTTTACGGCCTACTAGCGGTACAGCCACTCCCGCAACTTTAGGCCTTCTGCTTTTGCGGCCTACTAGCGGTATGGCCGCTCCCACAACTTTAGGCCCTTTCCGGGCCTAAGAGCTTCAGCCCTCACTACCCTTTTGAGGGGTCTCAGACAGTGATCCCCTTTTGCCAGGTCTCAGTCGGCGGCTCCCTTTGCGGAACCCTCAGTTGGCAGCTCCCTTTGCGGAACCCTCAGTCGGCGGCTCCCTTTGCGGAACCCTCAGTCGGCGGCTCCCTTTGCGGAACCCTCAGTCGGCGGCTCCCTTTGCGGAACCCTCAGTCGGCGGCTCCCTTTGCGGAACCCTCAGTCGGCGGCTCCCTTTGCGGAACCCTCAGTCGGCGGCTCCCTTTGCGGAACCCTCAGTCGGCGGCTCCCTTTGCGGAACCCTCAGTCGGCGGCTCCCTTTGCGGAACCCTCAGTCGGCGGCTCCCTTTGCGGAACCCTCAGTCGGCGGCTCCCTTTGCGGAACCCTCAGTCGGCGGCTCCCTTTGCGGAACCCTCAGTCGGCGGCTCCCTTTGCGGAACCCTCAGTCGGCGGCTCCCTTTGCGGAACCCTCAGTCGGCGGCTCCCTTTGCGGAACCCTCAGTCGGCGGCTCCCTTTGCGGAACCCTCAGTCGGCGGCTCCCTTTGCGGAACCCGCAGTCGGCGGCTCCCTTTGCGGAACCCGCAGTCGGCAGCTCCCTTTGCGGAACCCTCAGTCGGCAGCTCCCTTTGCGGAACCCTCAAGTCGGCGGCTCCCTTTGCGAAACCCTCTTCCCCCTAGAATATTTACGAAGGTCCTCGCGGAGGCACTGTCCCCCCTGAGACTAGAAGGAATCTCAGTCATCCCATATTTAGACTACCTTTTATTTTTCACCCATTCTTTGCCCCAATTACAGAAGTACCTGTGGATGGCCATTCTGTTTCTAGAGGATCAAGGTTGGTTAATAAATCTAGAGAAATCAAACCTGATCCCAAAACAAAACCTGTGCTATCTGGGGTACAAAGTAGAAAAAGTGGAAAAGGTAAAAGCTACAGCAGTTGCCTTTCAAAGCAATCTAGCACTATACTTTAGGACAGCCATGTCTGGCCTGGGGCTCTTAGTGGCAACGATTCCGGCGGTTCCCTGGGTAAGGGCCAACTTCAGGTGTCTCCAAACAACTTCATAAGTGTTTGGGACAGGAGACAACAGTCATTGGGTGAAACCTTCTGCCTTTCCCTGAAGACAAAGCGGACGCTTTGGTGGTGGAAAAGCGAGGAGAACCTTTTAAAGGGTCTTCAGTGGTCCTTCCCGGTGACCATCTGTATTACTACGGGCACCAGTGCTTGGGATGGGGAGCCTTTGGGGAACCAAAGTGGCCCAGGGGGCCTGGTTCAGGACAGAATCCCTGAGTTCGGCCAATTGGAGGGAGTTACGGGTGATATGGGAAGCCCTGAGGGCATTCGCAAAAGATCTGGTTGGTCACCATGTGCAAGTCCTTTTGGACAACGTGGTGGCAGTGGCATATGTCAACAGAGAAGGAGGGACACGGTGCCCTTTCTTAATGCAGCTGGCCGGCACCATTTTTGTTTTGGCAGAAGCAAACCTGATTTCTGCAGTCCACCTCAGGGGAGTGGACTTATTAAGTAGCCATCGGGTGCATGAATGAGAGTGGTCTCTGAACAAGGACGCTTTCCAGCTAGGGACTCAGAGGTAGGGCCTCCCAGACGTGCATTTGTTCTACAGCAAGGTGAGCAACAAAGTTCCAATATATTTCTCGTTGGAGAAGGAGGGAGGTAGGTATAGACTCCCTGGCATAGAAATTTACATTTCACCTGTGCTACACCTTTTCCCTGTGCAAACCTTTTACTCTAGTCCTAAGGAAGTTCGCTCAGGAGATCACCGATTTGATCCTGGTGGTCCCATATTGGCCAAAAAGGCCTTGGTTTTCAGCTCTCTTGCATCTGGGTTCAGAGCCTCCCCTCATGTTGCCTGAGAGGGAGGATCTGCTGGCTCAGGGGCCGGACCTGTTACCAAAAGTTCAGAAGCTGAAATTGTCGACTTGGTATCTGAGGAAATTCAATTAAAATCAAAAGGACTTCAGATGTAGTGGTGCTCACAATCCTATCTAGTAGGAAAAAAGTTACCCAAGCAATGTAATAAGTTTTTATTAAGAAGCAATAAAAACAAGCGGACAAGGAATACAGTATCAATACAACATGTGACACAGCATTAAAGAGACAGTTAAACTACCTCCCTGCATGAACAACAAAAAAAAACAATTTGAGTCTGTTAAACCGTGCAGTGCACGTACTATAGAACCTTATCCGCAACCGATCATGTAAAGCCGGAAGCATAAAATGGGGAAGCCTCATCCCGCTATGGTAGCATGATACGCTACTAGAACTACAGCAACGTGAGCACAACAGAAGGCAAATGAAAAATATGAAACAAAAACAACATAAAGTAAGGACAAATTGACTACTCGAAATTTCAGGTGCAGGTAAATTCTGACAATGACGTAGAAAACACAGCTTAACCTTCAACCTCTGAGAGCGTCGTACACAAAGTTGACGACCCGGGTCCCCAGCACTCGAAGAGGTTGCAAAACATTGGGGAACCAGGACGGGCAACCAATTAGAAAGGATATCGGGGGTTCCTCCGGAATGAGGAAACCCAAGTTCTCAGCTGGGGTCAATAGAGGGAGCAAGCAGATGCACCTTAGAGGAAAGAGGAAACGGCCCTGTGAGAACATAGTTAAGAAGGTAGCATGAGAGGGGTGGAGAGAAGTGGAAAGGGAGAAGGAAGAGGAGAAGAGGGGTAGGATCACCGGGAGACCTTGAGCTATGGTAGGTTTATCTATGAAATCGAAATATGTTTTAGTCTAGCCCATGGTTCCCAGATCAGTTCAAATTTGGAAACTTTATCCTGCAGGATCGCCACCATTTTTTCCTGGGCCATGATCCAGGATATTTTGCGCTTGGCGGCACTATATGAAACTGAGGGTTTCTTCCACGCTTTAGCCATCGTGAGTTTAGCACCCAACAAAATAAAAAATACCAAGGATAGAGAGTGTTTGAGAGTGCCCTGGAGACAAGCAATGTATTTAAAATGTTGGAAAGGTTTTTGTTCTTGGTTGGACACCAAAAAGCAGCTTGCAGGTGTCCCAGGCATCTTGGATTTTTTACAGGAAGGCACAGACAAACTGCTGACCATTAGCACATTGAAAGTCAATGTGGCGACCTTGTCAGTGTTTCTTGACTGGTCCCTGGCACTGGAACCCCCAGTGTGCAGGTTCTTTAAGGGTTTGGCAAGAATTAGACCAGTTCCATTTAAAATTTTACCTTTTTACCATTACCTTTTTACCATTTTGCCTAAATGCGATTTGGCAACAGTGTTACAAGGTTGGATAAAACTTTCACAGGGGGAAGTCATAACCTTGAAGTGGGTTACTCTCAAGACGGTATTCCTGGTTGCGATTTCTACAGCCAAACGCATTAGCGAGCTGCTGACTTTGGAACGTTTTCTGGGTTTTTACTCAAACTTGTTTACAGTTCCCAGGAAGGAAGGCAAGATGCATCCAATTCTGGACTTCAAGGCGCTGAACTGCTTTGTGCGGGTGCAGAATTTCTGGATAGAGTCCATTCGCACGGTGGTGGCATCCCTGCATCAGGGTGATTTTCTTGCCTATATCGACATCAAGAATGCTTACCTTCACATTCCAATATGTGCCAGTCACATGGGCTTCCTCCGCTTTGCCGTGGAAGAGGAGCATTATCAGTTTGTGGCATTACCTTTTTGTCTCGCCTCTGCTTCTCGGGTCTTCACAAAAGTGTTATCCCCGGTGCTAGCATTGTCCTTCTGTGAGCGGAGTCTCCTACTGCTCTGGTGGAAAGCCTGAAAATCACCATATGAACTCTGAGGGAGTTCGGCTGGATTCTGAATTTTCAGAAGTCTGCTCTGGTTCCATCCACTATCTTGTTCTGACTCTGGACACGGCCCTAGCCAGAGTGCTCCTTCCTCTGGACAAACTCCAGAAATTGCAGGCTGCAATTCGTCTCCTGCTGTCCAGCAGATGGTCATCCCTCAGGACTTGCATCTGAGTGCTGGGCCTGATGGTGTCTACCTTTTGAGGCGGTTCCGTTTGCGCAGTTCCATACGAGGTCCGTGCAAAGGGAGATTCTGACCAAATGGGACAAGACTCCGCAGTCTCTGGATTATCAGAACAAAAGAGTCCCTAATATAGTGGCTTCACTCTCCAGCGGTTCGTTCCTCTCAGCGAGTATCGGCTGTCCCAACACCCGATCTTCCATCCTGCTTTACAGTCGGTGGCTTTGACGGCTTGGCTGTTGAACGCCAGGTGCTGATGGATAGAGGTTTGTCTGAGTCAGTGATTCCAACACTGTTAAAAGCTAGGACGACCTGGTCGTCGGTGCACACTTTTACAGAGTTTTTGTAAAGTGGATGTGTTGGCATCTGTGGATGCTTCTTTTGGTCGCAAAGGTTTTTGCTGGCTGCTGTTTAGAGGACCTGGTTCTCTTTGAGGGTGTATTGTTTTTGCAGATGAGCTCCAGTTGTTTATGGTTGAGTTCTGTTACCTGGTTGGCTATAGTTAGCCTTGGGAATTTTTTTCTGATTTTTCCCACCCCTCATGTTTAACACTGCTTTGGAACATCCCAATGGTTAAGAAGATTCAGAAGCTTTGTCCGTCAATGAACGAAAGAGAAATGGGGATTTCTCTGCCGCTCATTGACAAATGCAGATTCCATATCTTGATATCCGTAGGGTATTACTGCCCCCTACAGGAGTAGGACACTAGGCAGAAAAAAAGTTCTGGCTACACCTATGGGCAGTCCCAGGGGGTATACCCTCTCTCTCCCTGCTATAGGATGTCAGTTTTTTTTTTCTGCCTAGTCAGGAGTAAGGACCTAAGTTCCTTGCTGGGATCTCTGGTCCTGGCAAGTTTTTTTAGATAAATCCTTTTTTAGCTAGCTTTTTTTCTCTGAATTGTTCCTGGGAGATCTACAAGCAATTATGCCGGATCTGGGTGACGGGCTGGATGCTGAGGTCCAGTGGTCACCCCAGCCCGCCTACGAGCGCGTGCAGGCCCTAGCTCCGCGCTGGGTCGGCCGCGACATAGTCCCACTGGACGGGGACTGGCCCGTGAGTTAAATGTCCCGCCGAGTCGCATACGACCGGTCGGCGACCGAGTCGCAGCGTTCCTTTTGGCCGACATCCCCTTCCCCACTGAGCGACGAGGGGTTTTGTCTGGAGTGGCGCCCGCTCTGTTCCGGTATGGTGAGTAAATATTTCCCCCCTTTTCCTCATGGCTGACTCTGGGGTGGACGCGGGCCCCTCCCTGGGACGGTTGGACCCCCATTTATCTGGGTTCCCATGTGCACCCCCCTGTGGTGTCCCTCTCCCCCCCCATCCCCCCCCCCTCGGGGGGGGTGTTTGTGTGTGGGGTGGCTGGCTGTTCGTGAAGGGGGCGGGGGGTCCCGACGGTGCGGACGGCTGTTGTGCGGGAGGGCTTCCTCCCTGGCTTCCCAGGGCCTACCTGCTGATCGACCGTCTGTTAGTGTTGGTGGGGGCCCCCGGGGACCCCCCTTCCTGCCTCAGCGCACGGGGCCTCCATTTTCTTGTAGCCTCCTCGTGTAGTTCATGGTGGCGGCCATCTTGGTACACCCAGCTCATTTTTTCTTCAGAGCTGGGCTGCAGTGGGAGTTCCTGGAGGCATGTGAGGGGGTGGAGCCCCTCCCTAGACCCGGGCACATCGCTCCACAGGCCTTTCTTCCCATGCGGACAGCGCTGCTGAGCGGTCCTCTACACTTCTGGTGCATCGGGTGGTGAGCCTTTTGGGGGTCTCTCTGCGGGGGTCTCTAGGCATGCTGCCTGGCCACTGGGGGGCGCTGTAGCGCTGGGAGACATTTTTAAAAAAAAAACATTTTTTGTTTTGTCATAATTTGCTGACGGGTTCCCCTGGTGTACCATGAACCCTGCTGTAATTGTGTCCCCACCTGATCCCCTCGAGGTGGCCGCAGGGCCCTCCGGTCCCCAGCTCACCATTGATGCGCTTTTGGCGGTCCTGGAGTCATTTGTGTCCCGGGTGGAGGTGACCTGTCAGGGGCGGGGGGCTAGAAAGCGACTCCCGCCTACCCGTCTCGTCTGATGCCTCAGATTCTGATTCTAAGCCAGTCGCTGCTGACGCGGGTCTCTCCTCTGGGGCTGCTGTCTCCCGCCCCGTGTCCTCTGACAGTGAGGATGACCTTTCTGCCTGTAGCGCAAGACTGATTGTGTCTGTCCGGGAGACCCTAAAGCTGGAGGATGCGGATGCGACTGATACGGAGGTTGCCTTTGGCACTCGCAAGCCCTCTAGGGTGACGAAGGTTTTTCCTTTTCCCATATGCTTTGACAATATCATTAAGAAGGAGTGGGTCCGTCCGAAACGACCCCCTGGGATGCCCAAACGGATTGCTAGGCGCTACCCGTTTGAAGAGTCCCTCCTTAAGAAATGGACGGTGCCGCCTTCGGTGGATCCACCGGTCTCCAGGCTAAATAAGGCTACTGTTATCCCGGTGGAGGATCCCCTGTCCTTTAGGGAACCCGTTTGATCGTAGGGCGGAATCTGTGTCCCGCTCTATGTTCTCCCTGGCGGGGTCGGCCTGCAGTTTGTTTGTGACGCCGCGCTGGATACTGCTCCACTGCTGGGGCGTTTGTCGTTCTCGGCGGCGGTCCTCCGGCGTATGCTATGGTTGAAGTGCTGGTCGGCGGATCAGGCTTCCAAAAAAGCCTTGACCAATCTCCCTTTTCAGGTGGATCGCCTGTTTGGTGCTACCTTGGATGATATTATCAAAGGTGTCACTGGGGGCAAGAGCACCTTTCTCCCGCAGGCAGCCAGGGGTTAGAAACCCCGTCGCAGACGGGGATCCTCCTTTTCAGCCCACAAGAAGTGTTTTCGTTCCTCTGGGGCGGGTGACAAGGCGAAGCCCTCCAAGGCCCCCTCTAGGGGTTTCAAGAGACCCTGGTCTGGTAAGCAGAAATCCGGTTCTTTCAGACCGGAGTGCAAGTCCGCTTCGGCCTGAAGGTGCGCCCCCACCCATGTCAGGGGTGGGGGGGCGTCTTTGCCAGTTCCCGGACCCGTGGCTCTCCAGGATTCAAGACAAATGGGTTCACGAGGTCATACGGTCGGGATACAAGATCGGGTTTCGGTCAGTTCCACCGGTGAGGTTCTTCCCTTCCAATGTGTGACTGTCCCCGGATCACCGAACGGCTCTGTTGGGGGCAGGACAGGACTTGATACAACAGGGAGTGGTAGTTCCGGTTCCCTGTGGGGAACGTTTTCGGGGCTTTTACTCAAATCTGTGCACAGTGCCCAGGAAAGAGGGCAAGGTGCGTCCAATTCTGGACTTAAAGGCTGTTGGCGTCTCGGCTCAACAGGAAAGTGCAGAGGTTTTTAGCCCGCTCCCGCGATCCTCTGGCGGACACCACAGACGCACTGGTTGCCCCGTGGGGGCAGTATCAGCTGCTGTATGCCTTTCCTCATCTCAAGAAACTTCTTCGAAGGATAGAGGCGGAAGGAATTCCAGTCATGCTTGTGGCTCCGGACTGGCCTCGTCGGGCCTGGTACGCCGACTTGGTCAGGCTGGTCGCAGACGCTCCTTGGCGACTTCTTCCTGTTGAGAGCCAGGTGCTGAAGGACAGGGGTTTGTCTGCTTCAGTTATTCCTACTCTGCTTAAAGCGAGGAAAGCGACTTCTAGAAAGATCTATCATCGCACGTGGAAGTCTTATATCGCGTGGTGTGAGTCCCTCGGGGTTCCTCCACGCTCTTACTCGGTGGCTCGGATCTTGGCCTTCCTGCAAGGGGGAAGCTGGCCTTGAGCACTATCAAGGGTCAGGTTTCAGCCTTGGTGATTTTCTTCCAGAAGGTGGCCTTTTTGGTGGCTCTCACTTCTGCGCGCAGGGTGTCGGAACTGGCTGCGTTGTCCTGTCGTTCCCCCCTATCTGGTGGTTCATAGGGATAAGGTGGTTCTTCGTCCGAATCCATCCTTCCTTCCTAAGGTGGTTTCCGGTTTTCACTTGAATGAGGATATTGTGTTGCCTTCCCTGTGTCCTAAGACCAGTCATCCTCGTGAGTTTGCGTTGCACTCCTTGGATGTGGTTCGGGCAATCAGGGTGTACTTTGCTACTACTGACTCCTTTCGTAAGTCTGATTCGCTTTTTGTGATCACGGATGGCCCTAGAAAAGGGTTGCCTGCGTCTGCCACGACTATCTCCAGATGGATCAGGCAGACGGTGGTGCAGGCTTATTCTATTAAGGGTCGGATTCCTCCATTTCCTGTTAAGGCGCACTCTACTCGGGTTCTTAGTGCTTCCTGGGCTTTCCGCCATCCATCAGGCGTCGGTGCTTCAGGTATGCAAGGCGGCTACCTGGTCGTCTGTTCATACCTTTACTAAATTTTATAAGGTTGATGTGCTGGCATCGGCGGATGCCTCCTTTGGCCGCAAGGTTTTGGTGGCTGCTGTTTGAGGGGACCTTTGGTTTACCTCGGGGGTTCTGTTTTTTTCAGGTGGGTCTCATCTTCTTGTTTCGATGAGTCCTCTGTTCTTCTGGTTGGCTCTGTTTTGGCCTTCTGGATTGGGTTTTTTCTGTTATCCCACCCCTCATTTATGGCACTGGTTTGGGACGTCCCTACGGATATCAAGCTATGGAATCTGCGTCTGTCAAGGAGCGACAGAGAAAACTGGATTTTTGACTTACCGTAAAATCCTTTTCTCTTAAGCTCATTGACAGACGCAGTACCCGCCCCTCTATTTTGAGTTGGGTTGGTATGATTTCTCTGACACTGCTTTGTTACATAACTGACATCCTATAGCAGGGAGAGAGAGGGTATACCCCCTGGGACTGCCCATAGGTGTAGCCAGAACTTTTTTTCTGCCTAGTGTCCTACTCCTGTAGGGGGCAGTAATACCCTACGGATATCAAAATATGGAATATGTGTCTGTCAATGAGCTTAAGAGAAAAGGATTTAACGGTAAGTCAAAAATAGTTTTTTTACTTACCGTAAAAAATAATTTCTATGATGTTCATTGACGGACCCAGCACCCGTCCCTCTGTGGAGTTGGCTTTCTTCTGACCCTGCTTGTAACAAAACTGAGTGCCTATAGCTGAGAGTGGATGTTTACCCCCTGGCGTAGTCAAGCTTTTTCCTGCCTAGTGCCCTACTCCTGTAGGGAGCAGTATAACCCAATAGTTAAGAATCAGGAGCTGTGTCCGTCAATGAACATCAGAGAAATGTATTTTATAGTAAGTTAAAAATCACATTTTTAAAAATGGAAGATCAGAAAAATTTACATTGAGGACTGGTTGAATGATTACCCCAATGGTCTCTGATGCCTGCTAGCACATCACACCTCATGTTTTTGTAAGCTGAGACGAGTCTTTTTTTTTTTTTTTCGATATGTATCGAAGAACTTGTATCAGTGAAAGTTGTCCAGCAGTGGCACTAATTCTACAGCACTAAACAACTGCCTGGGCACCAAAAAACACTAAGCTAAAAATATCTGCTTTATTAATTCAAATAAAAAAAAGTTTTGTCAAAAGGTGCCGTGTATTTTTCTGTAAATGCCAAATTTAAGTGAGGGACAGAATGAGTATGTCACAGATTATATCTACCATATGGCTCTTATAACTGGTCTGTGCATATCCACATCTAGAAAAAGATTAGTGCTGTTCAGCACCCTACTCCTGCGCTCGGAACCTGGTCCTCAGGCTGCCTCAATCCTGGAACTTATACTCAAACTTGGCATCCACTATGGCTGGGCTTTGCTGCCCCCTACGACCGGGGTGGTCGACCAAAACACTGAATTACAAAACAAAGAAAGGGCGCACCAGCCTAGCGCATTATCCTCAGCGAGTTTATTGAAAAATAAAAAGATATAAATCAGCTACTCACAAACAAACGTGAAAGTCAAACATATCAGTTCCATAAGGTAGCATCATTGCAGAAGTCCGATATCTCATGAAAGCAGAGGGCTGACGCGTTTCGAGGCCGTGCCTCTTCCTCAGAGCCTCATATCCACATCTATGCTTTCCTCTTGTAGGGGGCCCGAGCACACAGGGGGGGCCCACACAGAGAGGGGGATTAGTGATGGACAACAAATACAGAAATCTTCCTCCAGCACCTGAATCTGATCTGTCCCTCTCCCTGCTATCATCTTTTATCTGTTGAGAAAGAGACAGTTGTCCCTCACTAATCCCCCTCCCTTGTGTGGGCCCCCCTCCCAGCACTTATCTCTGCTCATTAGTTTATTTGTAAATTGTAAATTTGTTTCTCTGTCTCTCTGATCGCTGAGCTCCAACTGCCCAGCCTGTATATTTTTCTTATCTCATCTTCTTTTTTATTTAACATAGTTTTTTTTTTTTTAGATTTAGCAGGAATTATGCGAGTTGTTATATTTGTGTCTGATAATAGTGATTTTGTTGTAATTTTAGCTAGATATATCTTTAATATTTTCTTGGGGGGGGGGGGGCCTGCCAGGTAGTTTGTACGGGGCCCCGGGATTTCTAACAGCAGCTCTGTGTACTAGGCTTTGTTTTCTTGGATATTTATTTAGGCTCCATGGACCCTTCCGGAGACTAAACCAGAAAACAGCTGGCCTCCTGAAGGAAAGATCGAGTTCCAAAATTTCTGCTTACGGTACCGTGAAGATTTAGACCTGGCATTGAAGAACATTAATGCTACTGTCCAAGGTGGGGAAAAGGTAAGTGGACAAGAATTCATAACCGATTTGATTGCCCTCTACTTTTTATACAACAATGCCATTTTTTTGCAGAGAGATGTGAACTGTTAACATCAGTTTGTGCAGTCGTAGCAATGAGGGGGTTGATACAAGCTATAGCAATTCCAAAGAGTGCTCACAAAAAAGTCACCTTTTATTCATTTGGGTTAACCAACCGACCAATGTAGTGTGGGTTCCTTGCTGAGTGAACACTAGTTGTGTGTTCGTAGAAATCACATGCAGGCTGAAAGCATTTGTTTACAATTCAACTTCTTCAGCCTGCAGATGTCAATGTTGTTCACTTGCTGTGTACAGAGGAAACACAGAAAAATAGCCAAAATTCAATGTTAATGTATTTGTAATATCTTTAGCTTATAGTTAAAGCTGAACTCCAGGCATGATCTTTATTGCATACTTACATTGGTTCAGCTTGGAGCACTTACCAGTGTAAGTATGCCTAAGCTAGGCTCACTCGGCACTGCTGTCATTCGTAGTCCTATATTTCAATGAATAGACTGGGTGGGAATGGTTTCAATGAATGTAGAATCGTGTTTTTTTTTTTTTTTTTTTTTTTTTTAACACACATGGAAGAGGTTTTGCATTGAATCAATAGCATTGATTCATAAGAGACAGAAGTTATTTCTTTTTATTAGGAAGTAAGCAAAAACTTAGCAAGGGAGTGGTTGTGGATATAGTAGAGTTGGTTTTGCCAAAGCCTTTGGCAAAGTTATCTTACGCACAGCTGATGATGAGAGTTAGTCTGCAGGTTTGGAAAATTCAGTTTGTATTAAGCATAGAAAACTGGCTAAAAGACCGTGTTCAGAGTATTGAATACTTCAATATTGCGACTTTTCAAATGGTTCATAAATTTTATGTAAAGTTTGGGATTAAAAGTACCAATTCAGAGTTTTCAGATGACCCCAAGCTATTTAGTGGAATAAGGTCCTTTTTAGCATGCATCCAAAAGCAAACACTTATTATATTGCTGCTCACCAATGCCTAAATGTGATAGCCACATTCAAGGGTTTTTTTTACGCTTTCTTTCCTTTTTTACTTGGCGATCTAGCCAGAAAACAAGCTGTCCTGCTGATGTTAAATAAAAATTACATAAATCTTTCCCCTAGTTTGTAGACGCAATATCTTTTGCTCAAACCAATCAATATACAGTTATTTGGATTTTTTTTTTACCAAAAATATGTAGCAGAATACATATTTGCCTAAAATGATGAAAAAATTTGACTTTTTTTTTTTTTTCTTTTTTATTGGGAATGTTATATAGCAGAAAGTAAAAAATATTGTGTTTTTTTTTTTTCAGAATTGTCGCTATTTTTTTGTTTATAGCGCAAAAAATAAAAATCGCGGGGGATCAAATACCACCAAAAGAAAGCTCGATTTGTGGGGAAGAAAATGACATTAATTTTATTTGGGTACAGAGGCGCAGGACTGCGCAATTGTCAGTTAAAGTAACATAAAGTGCCATATCGCAAAAAAATGGCCTGGTCATTAAGGGGGTAAAACCTTCCGGTCCAGAAGTGGTGAAAGAAATTCCTATGTTCCGGTTAAGGGGGCTCATATTAATAAAAAGCACTGTGCAGATGAAAAAAAGCTGCTTTAGTCGCTGCAAAACCACTACTTCCGGTTGCAAGTATTTCAAATGTCGCATTTACCCTTATACATAAAGTTGTGCTCATAAGTTTACATACCCTGACAAAATTCATGATTTCTTGGCCATTTTCCAGAGAATATGAAAGATAACACAAAAACTTTTCTTTCACTCATGGTTAGTGTTTGGCTGAAGCCACTTATTATCAATCAACTGTGTTTACTCTTTTTAAATCATAATGAAAACAGAAACTACCCAAATGACCCCGATCAAAAGTTTACATATCCCAGTTCTTAATACCGTGTATTGCCCCTTTAACATCACTGACAGCTTGAAGTATTTTGTGGTATTTGTAGATGAGGCTTTTTATATTCTCAGATGGTAAAGCTGCCCATTCTTCCCAGCAAAAAGCCTCCAGTTCCTGTAAATTCTTGGGCTGTCTTGCATGAACTGCATGTTTTGAGATCTCCCCAGAGTGGCTCAATGATATTGAGGTCAGGAGACTGAGATGGCCACTCCAGAGCCTTCACTGTATTCTGCTGTAGCCAATGACAGGTCGACTTGGCCTTGTGTTTAGGATCATTGTAATGTTGCAATGACCAAGTACGTCCCATGCGCAGCTTCCAGGCTGATGAATGCAAATTTTCCTCCAGTATTTTTTGATAACATACTGCATTTATTTTGCCATCAGTTCTGACCAAATTTCCTGTGCCTTTATAGCTCACACATCTCCAAAACATCAGCGATCCACCTCCGTGTTTCACAGTAGGAATGGTTTACCTTTCATCATAGGCCTTGTTGACCTGTAGCAGCCGCTAATGATCGCAAGAAAACCTGGCAAGCTGGTTTTAGACAAAGGAAAAGGAATTGGCAGCACTCCGGGTTGAGTCAAAATCCAGATTTATTGACTGGACATCCAAATAATGACAATCGTGACAAGGTAAATCGTGACATACCTTGTCACGATTGTCATTATTTGGATGTCCAGTCAATAAATCTGGATTTTGACTCAACCCGGAGTGCTGCCAATTCCTTTTCCTTTATCAAGTTTTCACGGAGGCGAGCCGGGGCATGCACCTGTGTGAGTCATCAGGCAATTACACCACCTTGAGCAGTGAGCCCTTGTCTGTTCAATTGGTTTTAGACAAGTTGATCAATAAATCCTATTAACGGTTCCAATCTCGGCAGGTTTCCGGCCGAAATTTGAACCATGTATGGCCGGCCTTAGTGTGTTTGCTTGCTTTCCTGTAAAGTAAGCAATCATTACAATGTGAATGAGTAGTAGAGAGAGGAGAGGGGGATAAGAGAGAGCCTGAAAAAAAAAAAGATTTTATATATATATATATATATATATATATATATATTCACGCACATCCAGTACTCAGCGTAAATGATTACACCCCTTTTGAAAAGTAAAATTTTAATCAACGTCTCAACGAACAGTAGAACAATTTCCAAAATGTTGACAGAAACTGAGTTTTATAGAACATTTGTTTAGCTCCATTACATGAAAGTAAGGTTAATATAACTGATTGAGAAAAACTGAAGTTTTTGTAAATTAGTTAATGCAAAAATAATACACACCACAACAAAAACTACTACATCTAGTAATTTTGTATGATTTGTAAAGACAGCACCAAGTATTCTAGGTATGGTATGAACAAGTTGGCGACGTATTGCAACATCTATCTTTTCCATTCGTCAAGAATGACCTGTTTTAGAGCTTGGATGCTGGATTGTAGAGTGATTTTTAACTTGTCTCTTCAGAATTCCCATAGGTGGTCATTTGGGTTCAGATCAGGAGACACACTTGGCCACTGAATCACTTTCACCCTGTTCTTCGAAAATGCAACAGTGGCCTTAGATGTGTGTTTTGGATCATTGTCATGTTTGAAAAGTGCATGACAACCAAGGGTACAGAGGGATGGTAGTATCTTCTCTTTCAGTATTAAGCAGTACATCTGTGAATCCATGATACCATCAATGAAATGCAGCTTCCCTACACCAGCAGCACTCATGCAGCCCCACATAAGGACACTGCCACTACCATGTTTGACTGTAGGCACCATCCATTTTTCTTTGTACTCCTCACCTTTGCAACACCATACAGTTTTGAAGCCACCCATTCCAAAAACATTTATCTTGGTTTCATCACTTCAGAGTACAGAGTCCCAGTAGTCATCTTTTTCAGTATGGGCCCTGGCAAATTCTAAGCTGGCTTTTTGTGCATGAGCTTTTGGAGAGGCTTCCTTAGTGAACGACATCCGTGCATATGCCGTATTGTGTCACAGGAAACCATCATCCCAGTTTGGCTTTCTACTTCTTTAGCTAACTGCAGTAAACTTGCATGGCTTTTTTCTTCAACCCTTCTCATCAGAAGGCGCTGCTGTCAAGGTGGTAACTTCCATGGATAGCCTAGACCTCTCTGTATCACTTTTGCTACAGTATTCTGACTGACAAATAAAGCTTTGCTGATTTTCTGGTAGACTTCACCTTTCTTATGTAAAGAAATCATTTTTCTCCTCTCCCCTTCCAGGATGGCAACACATGAGAGATGAGGCTCCAACCTACAGGAAACGCAATCAGTTCACAGTTGTTAAAAGGCCCCACCCTTCCCCTTGTCCCTCAGTATTGATTGTGTTTCTTCTACAGTGAAACATTTATTTTTTTTGTCTCTGACCTGAAGACTGTGTGTTGGATGGTTCCCCTATGAGGCAGGTTTAGGAATGCCAGTGAGGGCTGATCTCTTCCTAAACGCCTTCCTATAGGCTTATCACAGGTCGCCCCATGATACAGGCAGTTGGCACAACATTTTGTGGTCCCTTCAAAGCCTGTTGGCCTGCACTTCAGTAGGGTCTCCTTCTGTCCTCCCCTCCATTCAGCCAGACGCTAGAAGGTTCGGCCGTGGGACATAGCGACAGCTAGGGAAGGACACAGTGTGCTCCAAGCCTCGATTTGAAACCGGAACTTCCGGTTTGTGCAGGAAAGGCAGAGCATGCACAGTACGACCCAGAAGAGGGAATCTAGTGCTGAGGAGACACCAGACCCGCGTGGTGGCGGCAAGGCAGACTCTGACTGGCTCTCCAGAGAGCTAGAACACTGCCAAAGGTATAAAGCCCGCCGCCACCCACCTCATGGAGGAGGAGGGAAAGACGGCACAGGTGGCTGCAAGCAAGAGCGGATCGAGGACTGGTAAGTGCCATTTTTCCTTATTGTGGGATAATACCAGTGTCCGGCTTAGTCCTTGGTAGTTCCCATGCTCTCCCCATCGGGGGACCTGTGGCCAAGTATTGTGGGGCAAGAAGAGTGATCTTGTATTTGTCTCCTCTTCTTTTGCAAAATCCCCAGGTGGAACCCAGGAAGCCTCTAATTTTCCACCACCTGTATCCGCTAGCACTAGCTCCTCTAAGAAGTGTGGTAATTGTGGGGAGAGACTTCCCAGATCTCACACCAAGCCCTTTTGTTACAGGTGTATTAACAAACTG
This sequence comes from Pelophylax lessonae, assembly GCF_965119305.1. Lineage (NCBI taxonomy): Eukaryota > Metazoa > Chordata > Amphibia > Anura > Ranidae > Pelophylax > Pelophylax lessonae. Next base: position 125,067,174 of record NC_138773.1, on the reverse strand, counting down.
GCCGGTAAGGTTTGTTGAAAGTTTTCCTTAAATCTGTGCAGGAGGAAATGCTAGCCAATATCCAGTCCTTCTGCCCCTCTGTAGCTTTCCCCCAGGTAACAGAGCTGGGTGAGCTAAGGCCTAAAGAGAGCCCTTCTTCTCAGGAGAGTTTACTTTCCAAGGCAGGCCCGTCTGCTTTTCTGCCTGCTTCGCAGGGTCTCCCCCCTGCTCAAACCAGGGAAGAGGAAGACCTAGGAAATGCAGAAAGTCAGGCTAAGTCTCAGCTTAGCTCTGGAGAGGAGATTGATGTGGACCCAGATAGTGAGGCTGAGGAGACCGAAAATCTGTTTGGTCTGGAAAATCTGGAGGGACTCCTTCAAGCTGTTTATGCTACAGAAGAAATTCCAGAACCTCCCAAGGAGACCTAGGCACAGGATACGATGTATAAAGGACTGGTTAAAAAACAATTCAAAGTATTTCCTGTTCACCAATCCTTGAAAGATTTAATTCTTCAAGAATGGCAGTTTCCTGAAAGAGTTCTGTTTAGACTAAAGACGTGGAAAAGGAGATTCCCCTTAAGGGAGGAAGAGGTGCAAAAAATCCTAGAGTCCAAAATTGGACGCCTCCCTGTCTCAAGTGACGAAGAGGTCTGACCTCTCTTCAGAGGACACAGAATATCAGGGATGCCATGGACCGTATATCAGAATCTCTGTTAAAGAAAGCCTGGGATGGCAACTCATTCACTATGGCTCCAGCACTGTCTGCAACCTGCGTTGCTAGGAATGCAGATTTCTGGATAGAAAAACTTACAAGACATCTTTTACAGGGTAGTAAGTCAGGAGGTGCTGGATTCCCTTTAAGTTATAGGGAAAGCTGTCGCCTATTTGGCTGACTCAGCGGTTGAGTCAGTGATAGCCTCAGCTAACACCGGCGCTCTCACTAATTCAGCCAGGAGAGTCATTTGGGTTAAAGCTTGGGAAGGCGCCTTTACCTCAAAGGTGAAGCTTTGTGGGCTACCTTTTGAAGGGTCCTTACTGTTTGGCTCAGGCCTGGATGAGGTGTTGTCCAGGTCCTCTGAGAAAGGGAAAAAATGTCCTAGCAAGCCCAAAAGGGAGAAATATAGAAAAAATTTTTGTGGCTCCCCGGGGCAAAGTTAAGAAAGAGCCCAATAAGAAGTGGGGCTTTGGTAGAGGCAGGCAAAGAAGTAATTTGCTCTTCCCCTCTCCAGGGTCTAGCGCCCTAGATACTAAGTGATGCCAGAGTGAAGGTGGGGGGCAGACTTTCTCATTTAATTTCCCAATGGAAGGAAATTTCAGTCAGTCCATACATTTATCACCTTATTCAGGAAGGCCACTGCCTAGAATTTGCTTCCATACCCCTACTAGAAGTGACTTTTAACTCATCCTCCAAAGGATGTACTAAAATGAGCCCTTTTGTATGGGATTTAAGAGCTGGCAGAACAACTAGTGATGGTTCCTGTGCCAGAAGATCAGCTTTACCAAGGCTTTTACTCCCACGTGTTCGTGGTAACCAAGCCCTCTGGAAATTACCGCCTTATCATTAACCTCAGAAACGTAAACAAGTTCCTAGAATACAAGAGGTTTTCAATGTAATGTATCTATACATTCCGCAAAAACCTGTTGAAAGATGTGTTTGACTACTTTGGATCTCTGGGATGCCTACCTACATGTTCCAGTTCATCCGGAACACCAGGCCTTTCTGAGATTTGCAGTGATCACCAAGGAGGGGACTGCACATTGGCAGTTCAAGGCACTCCCCTTTGGTCTAGCAGCCAGTACAAGGACTTTTACCAAGATCCTGACAGAGGCGGTGGCCTATCTTCATCTCCAGGGAATAGCCTTGATTCCTTACGTGGACGATCTACTAATTTTTGGTCCATCAGTGGACCAAGTGAGCTCAAACACCCAGAAGGTGTTTACAGTCCTACGGATGCTAGGCTGGTTGATCAGCATGGAAAAGTCTTCCCTGGAGCCTGCCCAGGTTCAGACCTATTTAGGGTACCAGATAGACTCACGGGTATAAAGTCTTTTCATTCCAAGGGAAAAGGTAGTCTCTTCAGTAAAGGGGTTGATGGTGGCCTCCTCGTACTCCAGGAGAGAGATCCTGAGAGTTCTGGGGCTCATGTCAGCCAGCATCCCAGCAGTAGTTTGGGCGCAGTTACATTTAAAAGACCTTCAATTCTTCCACCTTTCCTCCTGGGGCAAAAAGGTTGAGTCCCTGGACGAAAGGGTAATCCTCCCCCCTCAGGTAAAAACCTCCCTGCAGTGGTGGTCAATACCAAGCAATTTGGAAAAGGGCAGACCTTGGGGGTCAGTGGAGCCCTCTGAAGGTCACCACAGATGCAAGCACCTGGGGGTGGGGGGCTCATCTAGAGGGAGCCCAAGCCCAGGGCACCTGGGACAAGGAAGTAGCCCAGGCCTCCTCCAACTTCAGAGAACTCTGAAGAGTACTCGAGAGTTCCATTTCAGGCATGGAAATTCAGGTCTGATCCAACAATGCTACAATAGTAGCTTACCTAAATCCCCAAAGAGGTACCAGGTCCAGACCCCTGTTGGTACTAGCCCAGGAAATCCTAGGTTCAGCCAAAGGAAAAGTGATCTCCCTGTTGGCCATTCATATAAAAGGGGAAAGCAACTGGGAAGCAGATTTCCTCAGTCGTCATCCAATAAGACGAGGAGAATGGGAGCTTAATCCCAAGGTATTTCAGACACTATTCCAGAAATTCGGCTCCCCAGAAATAGATCTATTTGCCAGCCTACAAAACAGAAAGTTAAGGAGATTCTTTTCCCTTTCGCGGGAAAGAGGGATGTTGGGCCTGGATGCTCTGGCCCAGATATGGCAGTTCGAGTTAGCCTATGCCTTTCCCCCTCTAGCTCTTATACCTCGAGTTTTGCAGAAGCTCAGTCGTTCTCGGGCCTTCGCCTCCTCCTGATTGCACCTTGGTGCCCAGGAGGGCGTGGTTTGTGACCCTGAAAGCGTTATCGTGGCACCTTCTGGAAGCTTACGAACCTCCCAGACCTGCTATTGCAGGGATCAGTTTGGCACCCCAGGAGTTCAGTTGACGACCTGGTTAGTGAGCGCCAGATCCTTAGATTAAAGGGCTGCTCAGACAGAGTGATAGACACACTCCTGAGTAGGAAACCAACAATAACAAGGTAAATATATTTAAAAGTTTGGAAAACAATTTTTACTTGGTGCAGGCAGAAGCAAATTTCTTCCGTCTCTGTCCCCATAATCTTAACTTTCTTACAAGATGGGGTAGAAAAGGGTGTGACGGTTAACACCCTTTGGGTACAAATAGCAGCTCTCTGTTTTTCTAGACGCAAGACTTGCAAAAGAACCTTTATTTAAAAGATTTTGATAGCCAGGGATAGAGCTTCCCCTGTCACTTAGAGACAGGTTCCCTCCTTGGGACCTGACTAGGGTTCTAGAGGTGTTATCTAGAAGCCCTTTTGAACCTATAGATGAGGTTCCCTTTTAAGTTTTTGTTCCTAAAACTAGACTTCCTATTAGCTGTCACGACAGCCAGAAGGGTAGGGGACTTACAAGGTCTTTCGATTAAAGAACCATTTATGTTGATCTTCCCAGATAGGATTATACTCAGGCCAGATCCTCTATATCTGCCCAAAGTAGCAGCTTCCTATCACAGGAAGCAGGAGATAATTTTACCATCCTTCTGTGATAATCCTAGAAATGAAAAGGAAATTAAATGTCATTTTTTAGATGTGAGGAGATGCCTCCTCACTTATTTACAGAGGACTAGGGAGTTTAGGAGATCTAATCACCTTTTGATCCTCTACTCTGGACCAAGAAAGTGACTGCAAGTGTCAAAACCTTCAGGCTCTAGGTGGATCAGACAAGCCATTACCATGTCTTATGAGGTTTCAGGTATTCCTGCATCGGCAAAACTGAAAGCACACGCAACCAGAGCACTGGCAACCTCCTGAGCCGAAAAAACGGGAGCTTCCTGGGAACAGACTCGCAGTGCAGCCACCTGGTCCAGCCATGACACGTTTCTGAAGCACTACCGAGTGGAGGTGCTGTCTCAGCAAGACCTAGCCTTTGGCTGAAAGGTACTACAGGCCGTGGTCCCACCCTAAGGTAGGCCTGTGGTTTCTTTATTATTCTCTCATGTGTTGCCGTCCTGGAAGGTGAGAGGAGAAAACCGTCCGTTAGACTTACCTACGAACCTTCCAGGATTGCAGGCCTACTTCCCGCCCTGTTAAAAGGGTGAGGAAAGAATGTAAACAATAGGTGGTAAGTACCTAAGTGATTATACATCCCTTGTGAATCGGTTGGAGAACTACTTTTTTACAACTGAGGGACAAGGGGAAGGGTGGGGCCTTTTAACAACTGTGAACCGATTGTGTTTCCTGTAGGGCGGAGCCTCTCATCTCTCATGTGTTGCAGTCATGGAAGGTTCGTAGAAACACCATTACCGGTAAGTCTAACGGACGGTTTTCTCACCCCTTGACATTTCTCTTCCATGTGGTGCCATTGCTGACAGCATGAAATGGGAAGGGTATTTTTATTTTAAGTAACAAGTAACACCCTTTTCTAATCAACTGTCTGTTGGAAACCTGTTTAACCACCTCCCCTACCGGCTACTGTAAATATACATCCTGGTAGGGAAGTGGTTATACCGGGATCATGGTTGAGGCTACGATTTGAGGCGAATATTTCATGTAAAAGTATTACCGAGTGGCTGGGCAGCTGCTAGAATACATTTACAGGTGGCAGAAGGGGGTCCCACCCCCCTCCTGCCGCCGCCGCCATTTCCAGGCTCTCCCAAGCAACGGAAAGCCTAGGAGCAATGCTACCAACGGCATTCATATCCAGCCTCACAGTGACAGTAACTGAGCTGTTCCTCCCACTGTGTGCCAGTCAGAACCGACGAGTGTCGACTATTTAGTCACTTCCAGTTCCACGTCTGTTTACTGGCCGTATAGCGGCCAGTGAAGCAGCCGTTCAGACCAATCTATGTCTGATTGGCTCAATTGGAGCCCAAAGGAGAGATGGGAGTCTAATAGACCCCAGATCTCTTCCTAAAGAGTACCTGTCATTTCCATTGCCGTCAAAAGGAATGTTTACATTTCTTTTGACAGCAATAAAAGTGATCAATAAAAAAAAAAAACTGTATAAATAATAATAAAAAATTTTTAGCCGCCCCCGTCACCCTTACACGCAGTTGCAAACGCACACGTTGTTTCTTCACGCATATGAAAACAGTGATCGCACCACACGTGCGGTATCACCACTATCGTCAGAGCAATAATTCTAGCACCAGACTTCCTCTGTAAATCTAAACTGGTAACCTGCAAAGGCTTTTAAAGCATTACATATGGATAATTTAAAATACCGTAGTTTGTCGTCATTTCATGAGCTCGCGCAATTTTAAAGCGTGATATGTTGGGTATCTATTTATTCGGCATAACATCATCTTTCACATTATACAAAAAAATTGGTTTAACTTTACTGTTTTGTTTTCTTTTTACATCATTAAAGTGTATTTTTTCCACACAAAAAATTGTTTGAAAGACCGCTGTGAAAATACTGTGTGACTTAAAATATTGCCTCGACCGCCATTTTATTTTCTAGGGGATTCTAAGTAATTTTCTAGTTAAAAAAAAAAAAAAACTGTGATTTTTACATGTATAGGAGAAGTGTCAGAATTGGCCCCGTATTGAGGTAGTTAAATAAGTATGAAAAGACACTAAAGTAGATACTCAACTGCAATGATTGGGGCATCAGGTTCTCCTACTAATTTAGCTACACTTCCATTAACTTTCTAGATCTGGTCATTTCTAGAAAAGGTTTGGGTTTTATCACAAAAATATATTTCAAACCCACCGACAAGAACGGATTTATATCTACGGACAGCTGCCACCACCCTACGTGGCTTAAGGCTGTTCCTAAAGGACAGTTTAGAGACAACCAACAACCAACCAACAAATCTTGGTTGCAATCAACAGCCCGCATTTGTGGGAGTATTTTGTGGTATAGTGTCCCTTAGAAATTCTGATTCTGAAAAGAGAGTAAAGGTTTTCTGAAAAATCTGTTGGGGGGGGGTTGTACTCATTTTTGCTGAGTAGTGTGTGTGTGTGTGTATATAAATATATGTATATGTATGTATGTATATATATATATATATATATATATATATATATATATATATATATATATATATATATATACATACACTGCTCAAAAAAATTAAAGGAACCCTTTCAAAACACATCAGATCTCATAGGGGAAAAATCTCACGCTGGCTATCTATACTAGTATGGACTGGGTAATGTGTTAGGAAAGAAAGGATGCCATATCGTTTGATGGAAATGAAAATTATCAACCTACAGAGGGCTGAATTCTAAGACACCCCGGAAATCAAAGTGGAAAAATGATGCAACAGGTTAGTCCATTTTGCTGAAATTTAATTGAAGCAACTCAAAATGGTATGGTCCCCACATGCTTATATGCATGTTTGACCATGTCGGGGCATGCTCCCATTGAGACGATAGATGGTGTCCCGGGGTATTTCCTCCCAGATCTGGACCAGGGCATCTCTGAGCTCCTAAACAGACTGAGGTGCAACCTGGTGGTGTACGATGGACTAAATCCTAATATCCTAGATGTGTTCTATTGGGTTTAGGTCAGGCAAGGGTTGGGGGCCATTCAATGGTATCAATTCCTTCATCCTCGAGGAACTGGCTGCATAGTCTTGCCACATTAGACCAGGCATTGTCATGCACTTGGAGGAATCTAGGACCCACTGCACCAGCGTAGGGTCTGACAATGGGTCCATGGATTTAATCCTGATGGTAGTCAGGGTGCAAATGTCTAGCCTGTAGAGGTCTGTGCGTCCCTCCATGGATATGCCTCCCCAGACCATCACTGACCCACCACCAAACCAGTTATGCTGAACGATGTTACAGGCAGCATAATGCTCTCCATGGCTTCTCCAGACCCCTTCATGTCTGTCACGTGCTCAGGGTGAACTTGTGCTCATCTGTGAAAAGCACAGGGCTCCAATGGCGGACCTGCTAATTCTGGTGTTTAATGGCAACTGCCAATCAAGCTCCATGGTGCCAGGCAATGGTACGTATTGATGTACCATCCTGGAGTAGTATGACTGCCTTTGCAACCCTCTATAGGGTCCAGGTATCGCCTCATGCTACCAGTAGTGACACTGACCCTAGCCTAAAGCAAAACTAGGGAAAAAGAGGAGTAGGGCAAAAAAAAAAAATGCCAGTGGCCTCCAGCTGTAAAACCATTTCTGTCTTGGGGGGCGTCTCTTTGTTGCCCATCTAGTGCACCTGTTGTTAATTTCATTAACACCAAAGCAGCTGAAACTGATTAACAACCACCTCTCTTTCTCTTACGTCCTCCGACAGTCGCCGCCGCTTCATATTCATCACTAATGGGGGTTATTGACCTTTGCTCCGCAGGAGTAGCTAGGCAACAAAATAGTTAATATCAAAGCTTTTAGCATATCCCACCCCTAGGGGGTGGTCCCCTCAGTCAATACCTCCCTGCTTCCTGCATTCCCAACTCAGTTTCTAATGCCTAGCTTAGGAGTAGGCTGGCTGTTCCTGTGCTGGGGCTCTCAGTCTCAGCCTTTATTCTCTTTTTGATTTTATTTTGAGTCTTTTTCTCTTTATTTTACTTAGCTGTTTGTTTTCAGCATTAGTTAGATTCTTCTGATGAAGATGATCGTGCGGTGCTGGGTCTCGGTCTGGCCACCCTGGATCCCAGGGTTCAGGGCCAGGGGCTTCCCAGCCTGCCATCGAGCGTTCAGCTTAGGTTTTACCCTGGCATATTGAACGACCCATCCCTGTTCGCTGCAGGGATGCTATCTGTGAGGTGGCTACCTCACTGGACGCCATTGCGGTTTCGCACCGCAGTTCCGCTGCGTCTTGACTGCGACACTCCCTGTCCTCAGTGCAGCGGTTTGGTCGCTGGAGCAGGCTCCCCACGCCATCCGGACTGGTAAGTGTGACTTTATGTGGGGACCTGTCTGTTTGGGTGTCAGTCTAGGACTGTGTGACCCTGCATGTCTGTGTGGCTGCTGAGCTCCCTGTCGGATTCCTGTGTGGAATTGCTGCCTGTGTGTGGGCTGCGAGGGGGGGGGGGGCTCTCCTGCTCTGCCTGGGTGTATGCATAAAGCAGTCTGGATTTAGGCATGTTGTGCGGCGATCGCTGCAGCGATCCGCCATTTTTTTGCGGCAGTATTAGGTGGCCGGTCCTGTGTGGCAAGGCACGGCGTTTTGGCGCCAAGCGCCGCCATTTTGGCGGCGATCAGGCCACATGTCGGCGCCATTTTCTATTTGCCTCAGAAATCCTCGGCCGAGCGGCCATGTTTGTGTAGCCTTGCATAGGCTTTATAGGGGCGGTCAGTCATGCATCACTTCCTTTTGCTCTGGGACAGCGATCGGTGCAGCAGCCTGTGTGATCTCTCCAGGTTTTACCTTTCCATTTTCCTGTATTCCTTGCCCAGTGTTCTTATCCCTGTGGGGGTCGGTGTATTCGGTGAGTGCGGTGGGCTACGTTCACCGCGATCTTAAAGGGACAGTGCTCCTTTTTTCCTAATATTGCTGGGGCATGGATTCTCAGGATTGCAAGTTTCCTCCCACCTTGGTGGGGGGTCAAGGGGCTGCTGCTTCCCCCGAGGGGGCTGATCTGGCTACTATTGTGGCGAACTTGGCTGCTCAGGTGCAGATGTTGGTGGCTGATCGATCCACAAAATGGCCCAGAGTGTCTATTTCCTCTGATTCAGAGGGCGATGGGGCTGCTATGGCTGGTGTACCCTTCTCAGGGTCTCACTCATCTCTAGACCTTGTGGGGTCTGAGGGGGAGGCTGAGGTAGAAGGGGTTGATAATTCTCCCCCTGGCTCGTCTGAAGAGCTTGCACTCATGGATGAGTTGGTTGCTTCTATCAAGCAAACGCTGCATTTGCAGGATGAACCCTGTCCTCCTGCTTTGATGTCCTCTTATGGGACGCAAAGGAAACGCAAAACATCGCAGGTTTTTCCTAGCTCTACGGAATTTCAGCGCGCTGTTGATGAGCAATGGCGCAATTTAAAGAAGCCTTTTGCTGTGCCGAGTAGGTTCAAGCTGCGTTATCCATTTACACCCGCTACTGATGAGCGTTGGTGTGTGCCGCCTCAGGTGGATCATGCAGTAGCGATTTTAAATAAATCTACTGCGATTCCTGCTGAAGATACCCCGGTGTTCCGGAACCCTACGGACAGGAGATTGGAGTCTCTGGCCCGTCATGCTTATACGGTTGCTGGTTCTATGTTGAAGCCTATTTTTGCTTCCATTATGGCAGCCCAAGCTATTGCGGATTGGACGCAGGTGCTCCGGCGCACCCTGGTGGCTGATTCTGCCCAGCCGACAACCTTGGCTATGGTGGATCAAATTCATCAGGGTGTCATGTATCTGTGTGATGCAGACTTAGATTTAGTCCCTTTGGCTGCGCGTCTTTCAAGTGTGGCGGTATTAAACCGTCGCCTGATATGGCTGAAATGCTGGTCTGTTGACCAATCCTCTCGCAAGACTTTGGCTAATTTGCCCTACGCGGGATCCCGCCTTTTTGGCGAATCTTTGGATACTCTGATAAAGGGAATTTCTGGGGGTAAGAGCACTCTCTTACCCCAAACTCACAAGAATAAGTTTGTTCGTGGTAAGAAGAATACCTCGTTTAGGCCCTCTCAGGGGTCCTTTCGTGCCTTTCGGTCGCACTATAAGGGCAAGCCCTTCAAGGGCCAAGGCTCCCAAAAGAAGCCGTGGACGGGTAAGCAGAAGTCCGGCCAGTCCGGGTCCGCTGCCCATAACAATACGGCCTGAAGGGACGCCCTCACCCAGATCTGGGGTGGGAGGACGTTTGCTCGGTTTTCTTCAACCCTGGCTGGACCGCATTCGGGACAGGTGGGTTCAGGAAATCGTTCGATCTGGATACAAGATCGAGTTTCTCTCTCGGCCGGCGGGCAGATTTTTTCCCTCAAACCTTCAGCTGACTCCGGAACGCTTGCAGGACCTGCGGGCCCAGGGAGTGGTGGTTCCGGTGCCTCATCGGGACAGATTTTGGGGGTTCTATTCCAATCTGTTCACTGTGCCCAGAAAGGAGGGCAAGGTACGTCCGATTCTGGACTTGAAAGCTCTGAACCACTTTGTGCGGCTTCGCAAGTTCCGCATGGAATCCCTGCGCTCAGTGGTGGCTGCCCTGGTTCCGGGGGAATTCATGGCCTCCATTGATTTGAAGGATGCGTATCTTCACATTCCCATTTTCGAGGGTCACCAGAGGTACCTTCGATTCGCCATTGCGGAGGATCATTGCCAATTCGTGGCGTTGCCCTTTGGCCTCCCTTTGGCCTCGCTTTGGCTCCGCGGGTTTTCACCAAGGTGCTTGCGCCGGTTCTGGCCTTATTGAGAGCCTAGGGCATTTCTGTCCTGGGGTATCTGGACGATATCCTGATTCGATCTGCGACCAGTCAGGGCCTGGTGAACGATCTGTCCATCACGATGCTGACTCTGCAGGAGTTTGGGTGGACGATAAATTTTCCAAAGTCAACTCTGTGTCCTTCAGTTCGTCTTCCCTACCTGGGAATGATCCTAGACTCTGCTCAAGCGAAGGTCTTCCTGCCGGAAGACAAGCTCCGGACGCTTCAGGAAGCAGTTCAGTCCCTCAGGGACAATCAGTACTCGTCCCTCCGGACGTGTATGAGGTGTCTGGGATTGATGGTCTCGGCCTTCGAGGCGATTCCTTTTGCCCAGTTTCACACGCAGGGTCTCCAGGCGGAGATTCTGGCCGAGTGGGACGGGCGTCCACAATCTTTGGATCTTCGGATCTCATTGAGTCATCGTACCCGAAGGGACCTTCTGTGGTGGCTCCGGTCCCCGGGGGTGTCGGGGGGCAAGTCTTTTCGCCCTTTCTCGTGGACGGTGATCACCACGGATGCCAGCCTGTCGGGCTGGGGTGGTGTTCTGGACGTTCTGTCCGCCCAGGGAACTTGGTCGGAGGAGGAATCCTCTCTTCCGATCAACATTTTGGAATTGCGAGCGATAAATCTCTGCCTTCTGCGTTGGGCGGACAGGCTTCAGGGCCGTCCGGTTCGGGTGCAGACGGACAATGCCACAGCGGTGGCCTACATCAACCACCAAGAGGGCACCAGGAGTGCCCGAGCGGCTCGGGAAGTAGCCGACATTCTGTCTTGGGCCGAGACACACGTCCCGGCGATAACGGCAGTTTACATTCCGGGGGTGGAGAATTGGCAGGCGGATTATCTGAGTCGCCAGACCCTGGATCAGGGAGAATGGTCCCTTCACCCGGATGTCTTTCAGATGCTGTGCGCGAAGTGGGGGTCCCCAGATGTGGACCTGTTCGCGTCTCGTCTAAACAACAAGGTTCGTAGCAAGGACGCGCAATCCTCGGGCAGACGCCTCAGACGCGTTAGTGTCACCCTGGCGTCAGTATCGTCTGATGTATGCCTTTCCACCGATTCAACTGTTGTCCAGGTTCCTTCGCAGGTTGGCCTCGGAACCGCACACGGTGATTCTGGTGGCACCGGATTGGCCTCGCCGGTCTTGGTACGCAGACCTCGTGAATCTATCGGTCGACGCTCCGTGGCGTCTGCCTCTTCGAGAGGACCTCCTGTCTCAAGGACCGATATTCCATCCTGCTTTACAGTCGCTGGCTTTAACGGCCTGGCTGTTGAAAGCCAGGTCCTGAAGGATAGGGGTCTCTCCCCTGAGGTCATTCCCACTTTGATTAAGGCCAGGAAGGCCTCTTCGGGGAAGATTTACTACCGTACTTGGAAGGCGTATTTTGCCTGGTGTGAGTCCAGGGGGTATTCCCCTCGCTCATACTCGGTATCGAGAGTGTTGGCTTTCCTTCAAACGGGCGTGGACCAGCGTTTGGCGTTGGCCACGATTAAGGGTCAGATTTCTGCACTGGCCGTTCTCTTTCAACGCCCTGTGGCGTCTAACTCTTTAGTTAGCACCTTTGTTCAAGGGGTGCGACACCTGGTCCCTCCTAGGAGGGAGCCTTTCCCTCCATGGGACTTGAACCTTGTTCTGTCCGTGTTACAACATGCTCCTTTTGAAAAGATCAGGGAGATCTCGTTACCTCTGTTGTCCAAGAAGGTTGCTTTTTTGGTGGCGATCACTTCGGCTTGCAGTGTCGGAGCTGGCGGCCTTGTCCTGCAGCTCTCCCTACTTGGTGATTCACTTGGATAAGGTGGTCTTGCGACCTAACCCGTCTTTTCTTCCGCAGAGGATTTCGGGATTTCACCTCAATGAGGACATTGTCTTGCCTTCGCTCTGCGCGAGGCCAAAGCATCCGAAGGAGGTGGCTTTACATTCTTTGGATGTTGTTCGGGTGATCAGGGTTTACCTGTCGGCGACTAAGTCTTTTCGCAAGTCGTATTCTCTATTTGTCCTTCCTGAGGAACCTCGGAAGGGCATGGCGGCGTCGGCTTCTACCATCGCCAAATGGATCAGGCAGACCATTGAGCAGGCCTATGCTTTGAGGGGGAAGGTTCCTCCCGTGCCTGTGAAGGCGCACTCTACCAGATCTCTGAGTACGTCTTGGGCCTGTCATCATCGGGCTTCTGTGGCCCAGGTGTGTAAGGCGGCGACTTGGTCGTCAGTTCACACCTTCTCCAAATTCTACAAGGTGGATGTTCAGGCATTGGCGGATGCTTCCTTTGGCCGCAAAGTTCTTAGTGCGGCAGTGCCTTAGGGTCCCTTGCGTTGGGTCGTTGGCTGTTGGGATGTCTTATCCCTGGGTTACTTGTTTTCCTGGGTTGTTGCTCCTGTTGAGCACGTTTTCATGTTGCCCAGTTGGTTCTCTTACTTTGGTAAGGTTCCTTTTTCTCTGTTGTGGGTACTGCGTTGCTTTATGCGCGGCTGCTTTTTTCCCACCCCTCATGTTTACACTGCTATGGGACGTCCCCATTAGTGATGAATATGAAGCGGCGGCGACTGTCGGAGGACTCAGAGAAAGGAATTTTACAGGTAAGATTTTACAAAAATTCCGTTTTTTTGAGCAATATTTATATAGAATATATGCCAGTGCTTGGCATAAATGAGTACACCCCCAACAGATTTGTCAGAAAGACTTTACTTTCCTTTCAGAATTACCATTTTCTATGGGACACTATACTACAAAATAATCTCACAAATACGACCCATTGATTGCAACCAAGATTTGTTAATTTGCACACAGAAAAATGTATCTCTCTTTTGTTCATTGACAGAGAGGGGGGGTACCCCACTGGCACCTGGGCTATTGGCTGGGAGGGGGACTCTACCTGCTCTGAGGGCCCTGTGCCCGCACTTCCCCCACCCCCCCCTTCCCCCTTTCTTCAGGTTTGCAGCTTGGGCTCCAGGGATCCCTCCTGGAGCCGCGTGTGGTGGCCCTTTTGTTGTAGCCTTGTTCTTTCAATAGCTGACGACCATGTTTATGTAGTCTGGTGGCCATTTTCGTTGGTTAGGCATACTACAGGACAGCGGCCATTACAGTTGAGCCTTTGGGCTGCGATCTCGGCTGTGGGAGCTTCTCTTTTTCCCCTGGTGCGGACTCCTGGGTCTTTCTCTCCCTTGGACGCTGCACGTGGAGTAAGTGCTATCCCTGGTGCAGCCGGTGCTTCTCTGGTGGGGTGGTGAGTCTGGTGGGGTCCCTCCCTCTCTCTGCTGCAGGATTGTGGGATGATCTTTTTACTGGCGACCAGGTGGTGCTACCAGCGCGGTGGGGGTGTCCCTTTGAAATGCTAGCCACTTTTTGTGGGGTCCCCCCTCTTTACCAAATAGTCACTAGAGCATGTTTCCCCACCTGACCCCCTCTCAGAGGCTGTGGGTCCCTCGGGATCCCAACCATCGATACACTGATGGTGGTCCTGGAGTCCTATGTGTCCCGGGAGGAGGTGACTTTTGGTTTGTCGGGCTAGCAAAAAGCGCCCCCACCTTCCCCTGCCTCATCAGATCCTGAGTCTGACTCGCCCGCCGTGGACGGGGCCCACCCTGATTTATTGGATAGTGAGGATGATTCCTCCATACCTGTAGCTGCACATAAGAAGGAGCTGGTGGACACATTGATTGTATCTGTGCGTGAAACTTTAAAAATGGAGGATGCAGCTGAATCTGTGGTGGAGGTGGCTGTCCCCTTTTGCTTTCACAAGTCGTCTCGTATGAAAAAAAGTGTTTCCTTATCCCTCCTATTTTGAAAGATTTGACAAAAAAAGTCAGAGCGTCCTAAACGTCCCTTTTGTGGTTCCTAAATGCTTTGCGGTGAAGTACCCCTTTGAGGAGTCCCTCCTTAAAAAGTGGACCGTTCCACTGGTGGTGGACCCCCCAGTTTCCAGGTTGAATAAGGCGACCATGATTCCGGTTAAGGAATGGCCGGCCTTTAAAGATCCGGCGAACAGAAAAGTGGATACTGTGGCCCGCAATATGTTCACTGTTGCTAGTTTGGCGCGTAGGTCAGTCTTCATCATTGCCCTGATGTCGCAAACTCTGACCGAGTCGGCTAAACTTTTGCGCCATGACCTGGAGGGTAAGCATCTTCCCCCTGCCTTTGCTAAATTAGTGGACCAGTTGGTCTAGGGGCTGCAGTTTATATGTGATGCCTCTTTGGATGCGGCTCCCCTGATCTCTAGGCTGTCTGTTTCGGCAGTGGTACTTACGTGTGTATTGTGGCTTAAGTGTTGGTCTGCAGACCAGATCTCTGAAAAAGGCTCTGACTGATTTACCCTTTCAATACGTTCGCCTATTTGGGTCCACCCTGGATGATGACATTGAGTCTCATGGGGGGAAGAGTACTTTTCTTCCACAGGCTGGAAAGAGGAAAGATTCTCGTCCTTTTTTTCGTCCCTCAGGGTCCCCAGGGCCCCGATCAGGCATGCCGAGAGCGGGGTTCTCTAGTCCCACGGATATGGCTCCTTCAGCATGAATGTGCGCCCTCACCCATGCCTTGGGTGGGAGGATGTCTTCGCAGGTTTCTAGGCCCATGGAACTCCTTGTTACACGACCAAAGGGGCCACAAAGTGATATGGTCCGGCTACAAGATAGTTTCGTTCTTGCCCTCCGGAAAGGTTCTTTCCTTCCAATGTGCATCTGTCCCCCGACTGATTGTAAGCTCTCTTTGGGGCGGTACAAGACCTGCTGCTTCAGGGTGCGATTTTTCCCAGTTGTGGCCTTGGACTGGTTTCAGGGTTTTTATTCAAACCTGTTCACTGTCCCAAAGAAAGAGGGCAAGGTACATCTGATTCTGGACCTCAAGGTCCTGAACTGGTTTGTGCGGGTACATAAGTTCAGAATGGATTCCATTTGAACAGTGGTGGCATCCCTTGCCTCTATCTACATCAGAGATCCTTACTTGAACGTTCCAATATGTTCCTGACACCAGCGCTTCCTCTGTTCTGCTGTAGGAGAGGAGCGTTATCAGTTTGTGGTGTTACCCTTTGGTCTCGCCTCCGCTCCTCGGGCCTTCACAAAAGTGTTGGCCCCCAGTTCTGGCATTGCTACGTCAGCGGAAGATTGCAGTACTGGGCTATCTGGATGCAGTGGCGTACCAATAGGGGGGGCGGGGGGGGCGGTCCGCCCTGGGTGCCACACATTAGGGGGGTGTCAGGGAAGATCAGGGTGACACCCGGGGCCGGCCGCCAGACTGCTTCCACCGCGGAGGAGGAGGAACTGTTTAAAGCAGAGAGGATGTGAGAGAGACTCACTGTCACTCCCGAGCCCTGAATACACAGCGATCGGCGCTGCCGCAGTTTACTGTGCTGGTTAATGAGAAGGTGATTGGTTGCTAGGACCGCCTATCAACCAATCACCTCACCTGCTCATTAACCAGCATAGTAACTTCTGCAGTTCCCGCCGAGGCGCCGATCGCTGTGTATTCAGGGCTCGGAGTGACAGTGAGTCTCTCACATCCTCTCTGCTTTAAACCGTTCCTCCTCCTCCGCTCTCCTCCTAAAAAGGTAGGGGGGGGGGGGCTTTGTATTGTAAAGGGGTTATTTTGAGGGGGGGTGACTTTGTATTGTAAAGGGGTTATTTTGAGGGGGGGGTGACTTTGTATTGTAAAGGGATTATTTTGAGGGGGTGACTTTGTATTGTAAAGGGGTTATTTTGAGGGGGGGTGACTTTGTATTGTAAAGGGATTATTTTGAGGGGGTGACTTTGTATTGTAAAGGGGTTCTTTGGAGGGGGGGGTGACTTTGTATTGTAAAGGGGTTATTTTGAGGGGGGGTGACTTTGTATTGTAAAGGGGTTCTTTGGAGGGGGGGGTGACTTTGTATTGTAAAGGGGTTATTTTGAGGGGGGGTGACTTTGTATTGTAAAGGGGTTCTTTGGAGGGGGGGGTGACTGTATTGTAAAGGGGTTCTTTGGAGGGGGGGTGACTTTGTATTGTAAAGGGGTTCTTCTGGGGAGGGTGGCTTTGTGTTGTAAAGGGGTTCTTTTTTGGGGGGGTGGCTTTGTATTGTATAGGGGTTCTATGGGGGGGGCTTTGTATTGTATAGGGGTTCTATGGGGGGATTTATTGTAGAGGGGTTCTATTGGTGGGGGCTTTGTATTGTAAATGGGTTATATTGGGGGGCTGTGTAATGTAAAGGGTTGTATGGGGGATGGGGCTGTGTAATGTAAAGGGTTCCAATGGGGGGCTGTGTAATGTAAAGGGGTCCAGGGGTACGGGGGCTGTGTAATGTAAAGGGGCCAGGGGTACGGGGGCTGTGTAATGTAAAGGGGTCCAGGGGTACAGGGGCTGTGTAATGTAAAGGGGTACGGGGGCTGTGTAATGTAAAGGGGTCCAGGGGTACAGGGACTGTGTAATGTAAAGGGGTCCAGGGGTAAGGGGGCTTTGTAATGTAAAAGGTGGTCTCCATACATTTTACACGTGACACGTCAATGTTCGTCGCCTGGGGGGGGGTGCCAGATATAGGATCCGCCCCGGGTGCCAAATGCTCTAGGTACACCCCTGTCTGGATGACCTCCTCTTGCGAGTGGAGTCCTCTACTGCCCTGATGGACGACATGGAGATCACTATACAGACCCAGAGTGAGTTCGGTTGGCTTTTGAATTACCAGAAGTCTGCTCTGGTTCCATCCAAAAACTTGGATTGGATTCAGCTTTAGCCAGTGTGTTCCTTTCCACAGGACAAGATCCAGAAGTTGCATGCTGCAATTCATCTGCTTCTGTCCAGAAGATGGACCATTTCAAGGTGGATCAGACAGACGGTGACTCGGCCTATTGGATCAGGGGTCAGGTTCCTCTTTTCCCTGTCACAGCGCACTCTCCTCGGGCGCTTAGCGCTTCTTGGGCCTTCCGTCATCAGGCGTCAGTGGTGCAGGTTTGCAAGGCGACCACTTGGTCGTCGGTTCACACTTTCTCTAAATTCTACAAAGTGGATGTGTTGGCATCTGCGGATGCTTCCTTTGGGCTCAAGGTTTTGCAGGCTGCTGTTTTAGAGGCTCTGTTTCCTCTTTGGGGGTGTATTGTTCAAGTTGGGCTCCAGTTGTTTTTTGTTGAGCTCCTGTTACCTGGTTGGCTATTGTGTTTATCCTTGGTATTTTTTTTTGTTGTCCCACCGCTCATGTTTGGCACTGCTTTGAGACGTTCCAATGGTTCAGATTCCTGGAGAGCTGTGTCCATCAACAAACGAAAGAGAAAATGGGATTTTTTACTTACCGTAAAGTTCATTTGCGGACACAGCACCCACCCCTCTATGGAGTTGTAATACTTCTGACACTGCTTGTTACTAAACTGAAGACCTATAGCAGATAGGCGGAGTACACCACCTGGGACTGCCCATAGGGGTAGTCCAGTTCCATAGTGTCCTAATTCTGTAGGGGGCAGTATAACCCAATGGTTTAGAATGCTGGAGAGCTGTGTCCGTCAATGAATGCAAGTTCACTGCAGTTAGCTAAAAAAGTAGAAAGCCAAACTGGGGTGATGGTGATGACACAATACGGCATACACTGCAGAGGAATGCATGGGTGTCGTCCACTAAGCCTCTCCTAAAGCTCATGCACAACTAAGCCCGCCTAAAATTTGTCAGGGCCCATGCTGAAAAAAGTCTACTGGTCTCTGTGCTCTGGAGTGATGAGACCAAGATGAATGTTTTTGGAACTGATAGCTTCATAACTGTATGACGTGATAATGAGGAGTGCAAAGAAAAATGTATGGTGCCTACAGTAAATTAACTACATGAGTGCTGCTGGCATCGAGGAGCTGCATTTCATTGATGGTATCATGAATTCACAGATGTACTGCTCTGTATTGAAAGAGAAGATGCTACCATCACTCTGTGCCCTTGGTCGTCATGCACTTTACCAACAGGACAATGATGCAAAACACACATCTAAGGACACCTGTGCATTTCGGAAGATAAACAGGGTGAAAGTGATTCAATGGCCAAGTATGTCTTCTGATCTGAACCCAATTGAACACCTATGGGGAATTCTGAAGAGATGAGTTGAGCATCACTCTACATCCAGCATCCAGGCTCTAAAAGAGGTCATTCTTGAAGATCAGGCCAGACTGAAGAAGGAGCGGTTCACGCATTCTCTGAAACCGGTTACCCCCCCCCCCCCCCCTGCATCATCACGTTCGTGCGGCCCTCCAGTGAGGTATGCGCTTCACCGCTGCCTCGATCTGACTGAGTGCCCTGATTGGTTCTCCCCTAGTGTCATCTCCCGGCTGCTGGCCAGCCTCAGTGACGGAAACACCGGGGACCCGGAAGGACGCCGAGCTATGAAGATAGACGCTTACCTCCATGTAAGTTTTTAACAGAGATGTATAGTAACGAAGTAGAACTACTTAAGTACTGTACTTAAGTACCGAAATGCGGTATCTGTACTTTCCTAGAGTAGAATTTTTTTCTTCTACTTTTACTTCACTACATTTTTTCAATGATTTCGATACTTCTACTCAAGTATTTTTTTTTTGTGCTGCATAGTTACTCGTTACTTTTAAAAAAATGACCACTGCCAGAACAGTAGATGGCAGGTTGCATAAAGCTCAAAAAAATGTGTATAATGTCATTTGTAAATCAGCGCATACGAAAATAAAGGCTGTGTATAATAAAAGCTGCTATACCAAATCTTTCCAATAAAAAGAAAATATGAAACAAACATATAAATGGTGCTACAGCGCTTAAAGTGCATCAAGAAACTACTAACAAACACAGGTTAATCATTTGAATAAATCATTTGAAATAATAAAAAACAATATGATGTTCAAACTTTTGACTTCTTTCTTTAATAACTACATAACACAGTACTTGTACTTCTACTTTCAGTACTTGAGTAGAATTTTTTTTTCAAAACTACTGGTACTTTTTACTTTTAGTACTTAAGTAGCAAATTTTTTGAAAAAACTACTTGCAATACTTAAGTAAAAAAAATGTTGAATACTTTAGTACTTCTACTTAAGTAACTTTTTCTGCGAGCACTTCCACTTCTACTCAAGTCACTTTTTGATCGAGCACTTGTACTTTTACTCAAGTAGAAATTTCGAGTACTTTATACAAGTCTGGTTTTTAATGTGTGTCAATAAAATGATTTGCATCTGCTACACTGAGTGGCGCCTTTCTCTCTTTTCTGCCTTTTCGTGGGACTGTTGCTTCAGCCTAACAAAGAGCTGCCCTCGATGTAAGCACCGCATTTGTGCATCTGTGCCATCCATACCAGTCCGGCTGCACCTTATCCATCATGACTGCCTGAACTGAAGCTTTATCCCCAAGCAGGAGCGCTCATCAAATCTTTTTCTTTCTCCAGTATATTCGAATATAGTTGATATTGGTTAAATTACAATAGTTACATAGACATTTCATGAAACATTAGGTCATGAATATTTACTTGAAGTCATGGAAAAGTCATGGAATTTTATTGGTAAAAATGTGTATGAGCCCTATTTAAGATCTGAACAAAATAATGGGGTGGGCATCTACATGGCAAATGAGGTTTAATGTTGAAAAATGTAATACATTTGGGTGCCAGTAATGCGAACGCAAGTTACTCACTAGGGGGAGAGCCTTTGGGGGAATCTAAGATGGAAAAGGACCTGGGGGTCCTAGTAGACAACAAGCTCAGCAACGGCATGCAATGTCAAGTTGCTGCAAGCAAAGCCAACAGAATATTTGCATGTACAGTGCTTTGCGAAAGTATTCGGCCCCCTTGAACTTTGCAACCTTTTGCCACATTTCAGGCTTCAAACATAAAGATATAAAACTGTAATTTTTTGTGAAGAATCAACAAGTGGGACACAATCATGAAGTGGAACGAAATTTATTGGATATTTCAAACTTTGTTAACAAATAAAAAACTGCAAAATTGGGCGTGCAAAATTATTCAGCCCCTTTACTTTCAGTGCAGCAAACTCTCTCCAGAAGTTCAGTGAGGATCTCTGAATGATCCAATGTTGACCTAAATGACTAATGATGATAAATAGAATCCACCTGTGTGTAATCAAGTCTCCGTATAAATGCACCTGCACTGTGATAGTCTCAGAGGTCCGTTTAAAGCGCAGAGAGCATCATGAAGAACAAGGAACACACCAGGCAGGTCCGAGATACTGTTGTGGAGAAGTTTAAAGCCGGATTTGGATACAAAAAGATTTCCCAACTTTAAACATCCCAAAGAGCACTGTGCAAGCGATAATATTGAAATAGGAGTATCAGACCACTGCAAATCTACGAAGACCTGGCCGTCCCTCTAAGCTTTCAGCTTTCAGAAGACTGATCAGAGATGCAGCCAAGAGGCCCATGATCACTCTGGATGAACTGCAGAGATCTACAGCTGAGGTGGGAGACTCTGTCCATAGGACAACAATCAGTCGTATACTGCACAAATCTGGCCTTTATGGAAGAGTGACAAGAAGAAAGCCATTTCTTAAAAATATCCATAAAAAGTGTCGTTTAAGGTTTGCCACAAGCCACCTGGGAGACACACCAAACGTGGAAGAAGGTGCTCTGGTCAGATGAAACCAAAACTGAACTTTTTGGCAACAATGCAAAACGTTATGTTTGGCGTAAAAGCAACACAGCTCATCACACTGAACACACCATCCCCACTGTCAAACATGGTGGTGGCAGCATCATGGTTTGGGCCTGCTTTTCTTCAGCAGGGACAGGGAAGATGGTTAAAATTGATGGGAAGATGGATGGAGCCAAATACAGGACCATTCTGGAAGAAAACCTGTCTGCAAAAGACCTAAGACTGGGATGGAGATTTGTCTTCCAACAAGAAAATGATCCAAAACATAAAGCAAAATCTACAATGGAATGGTTCACAAATAAACATATCCAGGTGTTAGAATGGCCAAGTCAAAGTCCAGACCTGAATCCAATCGAGAATCTGGACAGAACTGAAAACTGCTGTTCACAAACGCTCTCCATCCAACCTCACTGAGCTCGAGCTGTTTTGCAAGGAAGAATGGGCAAAAATTTCAGTCACTTGATGTGCAAAACTGATAGAGACATACCCCAAACGACTTACAGCTGTAATCGCAGCAAAAGGTGGCGCTACAAAGTATTAATTTAACTACTTGCCTTCTGTGCACTTAAACACCCTTCCCATCCAGGCCAATTTTCAGCTTTCAGCGCTCTAACACTTTGAATGACAATTGCGCGGTCATGCTACACTGTACCCATATGAAATTTTTATCATTTTTTTCACACAAATAGAGCTTTCTTTTGGTGGTATTTAATCATCTCTGGGTTTTTTATTTTTTACAAAAAAAAAGAAAAAAGACAGAAAATTTTGAAAAAAAAAAAGTTTTTCTTATTTTCTGCGAGTAAATTTTGAAAATAAATTTTTCTCCCTCACTGATGTGCGCTGATGAGGCGGCACTGATGGGCACTGATAGGCTGCACTTATGGGCACTGATAGGCTGCACTTATGGGCACTGATAGGCTGCACTTATGGGCACTGATGAGGTGGCACTTATGGGCACTGATGAGGTGGCACTTATGGGCACTGATGAGGAGGTACTAATATGCCGCACTGATGAGCACTGATAGGTGGCACTGATAGGTGGCACTGATAGGCGGCACTGATAGGCACTGAGAGGTGGTACTGCTGGGTACTGAGAGGTGGCACTGACGGGTGGCACTGATGGGCACTGATAGGCGGCACTGATGGACACTGACGGGTGGCACTGATGGGCACTGACTGGCAGCACTATGGGCACTGATTGTGGGCATTGATGGGGGCACTGATGGCGGGCACTGTGGGCACTGATGGGGGGGCAATGTGTGTGTTTTTTTTACCTTCAGTAATCAGGGCACTGGTGATCAGTGCCCTGATTACATGTCTCTGTGTCCCCAGCGGCTGTCGGCTCCCCCTCCTTCCTCACACTGCAGGCTCCGTGTGAGGAAGGAGCGCCGGCGATGAGAGATGATCTCATATGTTTACATATGAGATCATCTCTCATTGGACGGCTTGATCACGTGGTGAATGGCCGCTGTGATTGGCCATTCACCACGATCTGTGATCGGCCGTGTCCCTTGGACACGGCCGACACAGATTCTCCCCGCTGCGCGCTCGCAGGAGCGCGCGGGGGGGCGTGTCACTGGAGGCCGTTTAAAAACGGCCTCCCGAAAATTCGAGTCCGCGCTGCAGCCGTATATAGGCTGTAGCGCGGATGTGAGGAGGTTAAGGGGGCTGAATAATTTTGCACGCCCAATTTTTCAGTTTTTTTATTTGTTAAAAAAGTTTGAAATATCCAATAACTTTCGTTCCACTTCATGATTGTGTCCCACTTGTTGATTCTTCGCAAAAGATTACAGTTTTATATCTTTATGTTTGAAGCCTGAAATATGGCAAAAGGTCGCAAAGTTCAAGGGGGCCGAATACTTTCTTATACCGTCAGAGCGGTAAGGATGTGGAATTCTCTTCCACACGCAGTGGTATCTGCAAGGAGCATCAATAGTTTTAAAAAACTATAAGATGGGCACCTTGAGGACCAAAACATACAGGGGTATACGTACTATTGACATAAACACACACTCATTATCGGTTGAACTGGGTGGACTGGTGTCTTTTTTCAGCCTCTCTAATTATGGAACTATGTTCATTGATGGGCACAGCTTCATATCTTCTTTGACCCGATTGGTGATGCTGCTCTCCTTAGAAGTAGGGCAGTAGGTGGAAAAGGGTTAACAAAGCTTGACTAAGCCTAAAGGATAGTCCCAGGGGGTATACTCCCACTTCCTGCTATAGGATCTCAGTTTTTTTTTTTTCTGCCTAGTCAGGAGTAAGGACCTAGCTCCTTGCTGGGATCTCTGGTCCTGGCTTTTTTTTCCTTTTTTTAAACTGAACTTTTTTCCTTTTGTTGTTTTTTCTTCTGCAATCACTCTGTTCCTGTGAGAACTACAATCAGCTGCCGGACTGGGTGATGCACTGGATATCCTAGATCCTTACAGGCTCCCTGGTCTGGTCAGTCTCCTTGGTCTGTTGTGTAGACCGCAGCTCCGCGCTAGGTCGGCCGCGACATTGACAGGGGCTGGTCTGCGAGTGAAACACCTCACGAGGACGCACATGACCTGGTCGTGGCCTTTGCCGCAGCATACCTCTGGCCTGCAGCACCTCCTGTTCTAAGATGAGGAAGTGATCTGCCTGGAGTGGTGCCCACCCGGTTCCAAAGATGTGGTGAGTAGTGCCCCCATCTTCCCCGGGAAAATTTGGGGTCGACGCGGGTCTCTCCCAGGGTCGGTAGGCCCCCCCCATAGGTCCTTCCTACCAGGACCCAACCCCCCCCCCTCACTAGCGGGTTACACCTTCTCTAGCACCCCCCCCCCCATCACTAACGGGTTACACCTTCTCTAGCACCCCCCGCACCCTTCTAGGGATAAGGAGAAATGTTACTTTTTAATTTATTTAAAATTTCTCTGTGGTGTGGGTGATCTGTGGCTGGAGGGGGGGGGGGCTCCTCTTGCTGTTTGTGGGTTTTGTGCCCTGGAGGGGGGTCCCTGTATAGGCCCCCCTTGTTGCTGTCAGTGTCTTAGGGGTCAGTGTGTGTCCAGGAATCTCGCGCATCGCCACATGGCGCCGCCATTTTGCCGGTGACAGCATGCAGATGATCAGCTGCCATGTTTTCGGTGGCTCCTATACTGTATAATGGCGACCATTTTCTTGTAGCCTGAAGGAGCGGTGCTCGGCTGGGGGGTCTCTAGTGACTGCTCGCCCATTTCCTCTTCCTCTGGATTGACGTGCCGCCGGCAGTTGATGCTTTTCTCACACTCTCTCTCTCTCTCTCTCTCTCTCTCTCCCCGCTTCTGAATCATTTGGTGATGAGTCCTGGGGCGGTCAATCACCCTGTTTTCTGCTATTGCAGAGCTGCTGGGACTTGTAGTGCCACCGGAGACAGCAGTGGAGGGTGTTTCACAGCGTGCTATATAACTCCACATTATTTTTTATGAAGGTCCCCAGGGTGTCATGGAGCTGCTAGAACACGTGTCACCACATGACCCGCTCTCAGAAGCTGTGGGACCCTCTGGGTCTCAGTCTGCTATAGTGGCCATAACGGCGGTCCTGCAGTCATTGGTGTCAAAAGTGGACATGGTTCTCCAAAAGAGACCTAGTAAAAAGCACCCTCCGCCTTCACCTGCCTCCTCTGATTCTTCAGATTCTGAGGCTGATTTGTCTGCTGCGGATGCGAGTCACCCCACAGGTTCGGCATATGCACACTTCCAAGTGCTCTGGCAGTAAGGAGGATTCCTCTTCCACTACATCTGCGCAAGAAAAGACACTTGTGGAGTCACTGATTGTATCAGTGTGGGAAACTTTAAAAATAGAGGACACAGCCAATGCTGCGTCGGCCACGCGGGTGCAATTTGGCACTCGCAGACCATCCAAGGTGATTAAGGTGTTCCCCCTTTCCTGCCTATTTCGACAAGATTGTCGCTAGTTTGTGGGGGGTCACCGAAATGCATGGTTGGTATACCAAAGCATTTCGCTAGGAGGTATCCTTTTGAGGAGTCCTTCTTAAAGAAACTGACCGGTGGTGGACTCTCAGGTTTCTAGGTTAAATAAAGTCACGTTACTACCAGTGGAGGATGCTCGTCCTTTAAAGACCCTGTAGATAAGAAGGCTGAATCTCTGGTCCGCCCTCCTTTACCGTGGCAGGTCCAGTATGGAAGCCAGTGTTTGCCATAACCTTGGTCTCCCCGACCTTGACGGAATGAGCAAAGCTTTTACCAGTGGTGTATTTAGGATTTGTGCTGCCCTAGGCCTGACAAACCTCGTGCACCCCCTAATTTAAATATGATCCACCCCTTCCTGTTTAAGACCCTCCCCTGCCATCTGCAAACCCCACCCCTTCCTCTTTAGGCTTCACCAGTGCAGCGGCTGGCGGGAATGGACCCTAAGCTGTGTTGAGAGGCTTTTGCTTGCTTCAAGTAGGTTTTCCATACCTACGCAAGTCTATTGGACGCTTATGGGGGAGCCAGACCGATTTGCCTCATAGGCCCTACCACCTGGCCCAGTCCGGCCCATAAGAATGGCGCTATACTAAAAGCTGGGAGGAGGCTGTATTTTTCATGCGGAGATGGCTTTTTTGTCGCCCCCCCCCCTGCAAAGTGCTGCCCTAGGCCTGGGCCTTGTTGGCCTAGGCCAAGATACAGCGTTGGCTTTTACGCCAGAATTTGGAAGGGGATCAGCATCCTCTTGAACTAGCGAAGCTGGCCGACCAGTTGGTATAGGGGTTACAGTATATTTGTGACGCCTCTCTAAATGCGGCCCCTTTAGTCTGCAGGGTGTCAGTGACAGTGGTGACTCTGCACTGCATGATCTGGTCCAAAAAGATGCTGACAGATCTCCCTTTTGTGTGGGGACCACTTGTTTGGAGCTTCCATGGAAGAGATCATAAAAGATCTCGCGGGAGCTTCCTGCTTCCACGGGTTACAAAAAACAGTCTTGCAGCAAATGTATCCTGTCTACTCAACCCACAAGCTGCATTTTCGTCCCGCAGGGTTGCAGGACAAAATCTAAATCCTCCCGTTCCTTCTCGGGAGGTTCCAAGAGACCCTTGGTTGTTAAAGCCTAGTACACGCGCAACGATTATCGGCCGACCAATCGTCCGTCTTTTGTCCAGAGTGGTGTTTTGTTGGTTGTAATGTGCCTAGACTGCACACGAATTTTCTCGCCCGACAAAATTCTACTTCAGAAGTGAAGTCATGTGTTGGTTTGCTTTCTTTGTGTTCTTTCTTCTCTGAGCATGTCCAGTCTTGCTCATCAGATTTTTCCCTGTCGAAATCTGTACTGCGAAAATCGGCCGTGTTTTGACGGCGGACAAATATTTTATAGCTTGCACACCAAAATTTTTTCGGCCGAAAAGTCGGAGTCGGTTGTCGGAAGCATCATACTAACAAGCCAAAAATCGGCAGATCGGTCGTCGGACGAAAATTCCCTGCCGATTTTCGACGCGTGTGTATGAGGCTTTAGTCCAAGGTGGGCTCCGCTGGCCTCTCGCACAAGCTCTCCTCTGCCTGAAGGGACGCCCTCACCCTTACTTGGAGTGGGGGGGACATCTTTGCTTCTTTCCGGACCCGTGGACCTCTTTGGTTCAAGACAAATGGGTCCACGAGTTGGTCCGGTTACAAGATCGACCCCCAGCAAGGTTTTTCCTTTCCAACCTGTCCCTGGATCGGCTTTAGGGCTTTCTCCTGGGGGTTCAGAATCTACTGTCACAAGGATTCACTGTACCAGCGTCGGAAAGTTTTCAAGGGTTTTATTCAAACCTATTTACGGTTCCCAGAAAAGAGGCAATGTTCGTCCAATCGTGGACATCCAGGCCCTGAACCACTTTGTGCGAGTTCAGAATTTCCGAATGCAATCCATTCGCACGGTAGTGGCTTCCCTTCATCAAGGAGATTGTCTGGCCTCCATCAATATCAAGGACACTTACCTTCCTATTCAAATATTTGTCGGGCATCAGTATTTTCTTCACTTTGCCTTAGGCGGGGAGCACTATCAATTTGTGGCATTACCCTTTGGTCTCGCCTCAGCTCCTCGGGTTTTCGCAAAAGTGTTGGCCCCGGTGTTAGCCTTACTCAGGCAGCAGGGGATCTCGGTGCTGGGGTACCTGGATGATATTCTTCTGAGAGCAGTCTTCATCTGTTCTGAAGGAAGATCTGGACATCACGGTGCAAACTCTGCAGGAGTTCAGCTGGACTCCGAATTTTCAAAAGTCAGCCTTGACCCGTCCAATAAGCTGGACTAAATAGGTCTGATTCTGGATTCAGCCTCAGCCTAGGTGTTTCTTCCAGAAACAAAACTGTTGAAATTGCAGCATGCAATTTAGCTCCTGTTTTCCAATCGCCGGTCATCTCTCAGGACTTGCATGCAGGCGCTGGGCCTGATGGTCTCCACCTTTAAGGAGGTTCTATTTGCTCAGTTCCATACCAGACCTCTTCAAAAAGAGATTCTAGCCAAATGGGACAAGAATCCACAGTCCCTGGACAATCTGATCCTGTTGAGCCAGGGTACAAGGGGATCCCTAATATGGTGGCTTCCTTCCCCGGCGCATCGGCAGGAAAAGTCTTTTCTTCCCCTGTACTGGACGATGATTTCCACGGATGTCAGCCTGTCTGGGTGGGGAGGTGTCTTAGGCACGGAATCAGCCCAGGGGTTCTGGACTCGGGAGGAGTCCAGTCTGCCAATCAACATCCTGGAAATTCTGGCAATGAGGCTTTGCCTGTCCCAGTGGATAGATTGTCTACAGGGCTGTCCAGTAAAGATTCGATCAGACAACGCCACAGAAGTGGCATAGGTCAATCACTAAGGGGGTACCAAAAGTGCCCCAGCTGCAAAAGTGTCCTAGTGCCCTGCCCACCAGCATTCTAAGGTGGACAGAACGCTTTATTCCAGCCCTCTGCTCTGCACATTCCAGGGGTGGAATATTGGCAGGCAGACTACCTCAGTCGACAGGCACTGAGTCCGGGTGAATGGTCCCTTCACCCAGAAGTGTTTAAACAACTGTGTCTCCGATGGGGAACCCCCAATGTGGACCTGTTAGCCTCCAGCGTCAACCGGAAGGTTTCGAGGTTTGTGGCAAGGTCTCAAGACTCTCTGGCAGATGCTCTGGTGGCCCTTGGTGCCAGTATCCTCTAATTTATGCCTTTCCTTCTCTACAGCTTCTGCCAAAATGTCTGCGCAGAATCGAGGCAGAAGAGATTCTAGTACTTCTGGTTGCCCCAGACTGGCCTGGTCAGGCTTGGTACGCGGGCCTGGTAAGACTGGTAGCTGATGCCCCTTGGCGGCTTCCTCTCAGAGAAGATCTTTTGTCTCAAGTGCCGATCTTCTACCCTGCAAAACAAAAAGGTCGCTCTTTCCTATATGGCCTAAAGATGGAATGGGCCGGAGCGGGTGGGACTCAAGGACCATCAAATCCGCTCTCTAGACACCCATCTGCCCAAATACGGGCTATTACGGTCCGTTGACCTGTATTAAACTGTACAAACAAGAAAAAAGAGGAAAAAGGACTCTCCTCAGAAAGGGTCAACTAGGGACACTGTGATAATTGTGAAAAAACACTTTATTCAGTTATATTAAAAAAAAAATTATGAACTCCCAATACAAAACCACAAACTCATATAAAACACACAATTAAAAACAGCAACGGGATTGCTGCAGCAATCAAACATAATAAATCAGATGTGCAAGGAAAAATTTCCCACCACTGGGGATACACACAGTCCCTGGTAATTATTGCACTTCATGAATAGCTTGGGTGTTGGACAAACAGGTATCCTTAGGACATCCAGGGTCAATCCAGATTGAAAGGACACAGTCCAATTTAAACTGTATGTGGAAATCCTCCCACTAACTGGCCAGTGGTAAGGTCCTGGAATAGGTAGTCCTGGAGTAGGCAGTCCAGAGATATGGGGATACAAACAGTCTGGTATGAAGGAGGCTAACTTGGTCAGTTACTTGTAAGGTATAACAGAGAGTCTGTATATTTCATGAAAGAAATACGATACCTCCTTATATTGCAGGACTTTCCCGTCTTTCTGGCACCTCACTTGTGGGGATCCGGGTGTTCAGCGTCGGTCTGCAGTATGCCGATGTAGTTGCCCACAGTCAAAAAGAAAATGACCACACTTAGGAACTAAATGAAAATATCGACGTATTTAATTCCTCACCAAGGATAAATACAGACAGTACATCACAGGGACATGCGACAGGTTGACACGTTTCACGATACTGGAGATCGCTTACTCATAACCACAGTAACCACAGTGTAGTTGCCCAGCCTGGGTGTTCCTCGCTACCTCCTTGGCTCCACTAAGCATGTGCGGGAGGGGGCGGGCAGGCGGCAAGCCATCACTATGGCGTGACTCCCATGCTTGCGGCCTCCAAAGCAGATAGGCTTACTGACACCGGTGTCCCTGATTGGGGCAATCAGAATGATGCAATGCTGACGCGTTTCACCAGCCAATGGACGCAGGTTTCATCAGAGCTAGGGGAGTGTTCTGTGATACCTCTCTTTATAGGCCCTTGATTGGAAACACCTTTGATAATTTTAAGTAAATTAAACTTGTATTACCGTTAATTGGCCACAAGATGCCCTCAGAGAGTCAAAGCAGATCACTCCACAGCATTCAGATCAAAGCACACAAAGGAACCAACAAAAGTATGTTAGTCTCCAATTAGAGTTAAAATATTTAATACAGGAAATGCATAAATCCGTGACCACATCCTGGACAAAAAGACCTAGCTGGGGGCTCAAAGAAAGCCCAATTCCCACCAAGAGTATAGGGTATGTAAGTTCTATTAACACCAGACAAGAAAAAGAACCACATAGAATATCACATATCCCCTAATCACCTAGTTTGTTTCTCCTTATTTGTTGTCCAATCTATCATATATAATCCCTAGAGTTCAATATTTCTCACTCATAGATATAGTAACATATACAGCTTGTAAATTACCCACGTCTTATTTCCTCTTTTCTCTCCTTCGGTTAACAAAGGAAGGAAAGACAAGGGAGGATCCCTCTAGACATCTAGAAGGATTTGAAGTTTCCAAATCCCAAGCATTGATTAATGGGGCTATGGAGACTATAGATCCTGGGCAAAAAGGCAGAGGAAGGATTGTATCCATAGCCATAGCCCCATTAATCAATGCTTGGGATTTGGAAACCCCTATTACAGAGGTCAGTCTAGCGTGCCCAATAAACCTCCTCTCGCATAGAGCCAGCCTCAGGTCCCAAAATCCTCTAAATCATGCAGCCCGGTAAATGTGCTTAGCAGACCTGCTGTCGCCATATCCCCTGCCTTGTGTATATCCACACCTGACAGGTGGTGGCTTCTGGATTCACAGTCTTATTTTGAACCACGATAACACTTGATTCCCTATCCATTTATGTGTGTGGACTTCATGTGAACTGTTTTTCCACTTGATTATCTGTGGACTTTAAGAATTTAAAAAGCGCTGCATGTTTTTATAAGCGTTAATAGAACTTACATACCCTAGGTCTTTTTGTCCAGGATGTGGTCACGGATTTATGCATTTCCTGTATTAAATATTTTAATTTTAATTGGAGACTAACATACTTTTTGTTGGTTCCTTTGTGTGCTTTGATCTGAATGCTGTGGAGTGATCTGCTTTGACTCTCTGAGGGCATCTTGTGGTCAATTAACGGTAATACAAGTTTAATTTACTTAAAATTCTCAAAGGTGTTTCCAATCAAGGGCCTATAAAGAGAGGTATCACAGAATACTACCCTAGCTCTGATGAAACCAGCGCCCATTGGCTGGTGAAAAGCGTCAGCATTGCGAGGTAGCGAGGAACACCCAGGCTGGGCAACTACACCGGCATACTGCAGACCAAGGCTGAACACCTGGATCCCCATAAGTGAGGTGCCAGAAAGACGGGACAGTCCTGCAATATAAGGAGGTATCATATTTCTTTCATGAAATATACAGACTCTCTGTTATACCTTACAAGTAACTGACCAAGTTAGCCTCCTTCATACCAGACTGTTTGTATTCCCATATCTCTGGACTGCCTACTTCAGGACTACCTATTCCAGGACCTTACCACTGGCTAATTAGTGGGAGGATTTCCACATACAGTTTAATTTGGACTGTGTCCTTTCAATCTGGATTGACCCTGGATGTCCAACCCCCAAGCTATTCATGAAGTGCAATAATTACCAGGGATTGTGTGTATCCCCAGTGGTGGGAAATTTTTCCTTGCACATCTCATTTATTATGTTTGGTCGCTACAGCAATCCCCGGTTCCTGTTTTTAATTGTGTTTTATAGGAGTTTGTGGTTTTGTATTGGGAGTTCATCATTTTTTTGATATAACTGAATAAAGTGTTTTTTCACAATTCTCTAGATCCCTTTCTGAGGAGAGTCCTTTTTTCCTCTTTTTTTTCTTGTCTGTACCGATCATCTACCCTGCTTTAACCACTTAAGCCCCGGAAGATTTTACCCCCTTCCTGACCAGGGCCTATTTTGCGATTCGGCACTGTGTGACTTTAACGGACAGTTGCACGGTCGTTCGACGCTGTACCTAAACAAATTTGACGTCCTTTTTTTCCCACAAACAGAGCTTTCTTTTGGTTGTATTTGATCACCTATGCAATTTTTTGATCATGCGCTATAAACAAAAAAATAGCGTCAATTTTGCAAAAATAACAATATTTTTCACATTTTTTTATATGAAATTCCCCAAGAAAAAATGTAAAAATCAAAATTTTTTAACATTTTAGGCCACTTTTTTTTATGCTACATATGTTTGGTAAAAAAAAATCACAAAAAGCGTATTTTGATTGGTTTGCGCAAAAGTTATTGCATTTACTAACTAAGGGAAAGATTTTTGTCATTTTTGTTGTTTGTTTTTTTTTTTTAACGAGTAATGGCGGCGATCTGTGTTTTTTTTGTTTTTTTTTGCGGGACTGCAACATTTCGGCGGACAGATCGGACCCTTGACAGTAATCAGTGCTATACATATGCACTGTTACTGTAAAAATGACACTGGCAGGGAAGGAGTTAACTTTATTTGAGAAGGAGGGGTTAAGTGTGTCCCTAGGGGCGTGCTTCTAACTGTGATTGGATGTGGCTTGAGGTGTAAGAACAGAGATCAACGGTCCTACATAGCAGAACCGTATGATCTTAATTCTTACACGGGAGAATGACAGGCGGCTGTGTTTACATTAGCTGCCTGCCTTTCTCCCGCTGTAACGGACAATCGCGAGTGCCCGGCGGACATCGGGTCCGCCTGGCACAAATGCGCGGGGGGGGGTCCGTGAGCGAGCAGGAGCGCGCTCGCTCCCTAGAGCCTCACAGGCTAGCGACGTAGTACTAAGTCGCTTTGCCTGTGAGGGGCTGACTGCCGACGTAAATAGTCGTTAGGCAGTCGACAAGAGGTTAAGGTCGCTGGCTTTAACGGCCTTGCTATTGAAAACCAGGTATTGAAGGATAGGGAATTCATGGAATCGGTGATTCCTACTCTGTTAAAGCTAGGAAATCTACTTCTCGTAAGATTTACCATTGAATTTTGGAAGGCGTACATTACCTTGTGTGAGTCTCGGGGGGGGGGGGGGGGGGTTTCCCCTGTTCCTTTTCGGTATCAGGTCTGCTAGAGCTTCTACAAAGAGGTGTAGATCAGCGTTTGGCCCTGGGCACCATTAAGGGCCAGATTTCAGCCTTGGCAATTTTATTTCAAAGGCCTTTGGCCACATATTCCTTGGTTCACATCTTCGAGCAGGGAGTTCACCACTTGGCTCCTCTGGTACAGTCGGTTCTTCAAAAACCACCCTTTGAAAATGTATGTGAAATGCCTCTGCTTACCTTGTCACAGAAAGTGGCTTTTTTGGTAGCTATTACTTCTGCACGCAGGGTCTCTGAGCTGGCTGCGTTGTCCTGTCGGTCGCCTTACCTGGTGGTCCACAGGGACAAAGTGGTGCTACGTCTCTGTCAGTTGTTCTTCCTAAAGTCATTTGGGGTTCCACTTAAATTAAGACATTGTGTTGCCTTCGTTGTGTCCTAAGCCAAAACATCCAAAAGACATTGCCTTGCATTCCTTGGATATGGTCCGGCCATATCCACTGATGGCGACCGAGTCAATTCTCAAATCTAATTCCTTGTTTGCTCTTACAGATGGACCCCGTAAGGGGCAGGCTGCATCTGCTGCGACCATTTCCAGATGGATCAGGCAGACAGTGTGCAGGCCTATTCAATTAAGGGTCAGGATCCTTTTTTTCCCCTGTTAACGCGCATTCTATGAGGGCGCTTAGTGCCTCCTGGATATTTTCGCATCTGCAGATGCTGCGTTTGGCTGCAAAGTTTTGCAGGCCGCTGTGGCAGAAACTTCTGCCTTCTGAGGGTGCTTTTTTCTGGTAGGTGGGCTCATAGTTTACCTGGTTGGCTAAGTTTAGCCTTTTTTGGGAAATATGTTTATTACTGTTTTTTCCCACCCCTCATGCTGACACTGCTTTGGGACGTCCCAACAGTCAAGGAAGATATGAAGCTGTGTCTTTCAATGAACGAAAGAGAAAACTGGATTTTTCTCTTACCGTTAAACCCTTTTCTTTGATGTTCATTGACGGACACAGCACGCACCCCCCTGTGAAGTTGGGTTATGTATTCTTCTGACTGCTTGTTACAAAACTGAGATCCTATAGCAGGAAGTGGTTAATCCTTTTCCGCCTAGTGTCCTACTCCTAAGGGAGAGTAGCATAACCCATCGGTCAAAGAAGATATGCAGCTGTTTCCGTCAATGTACATCAGAGAAAAGGATTTTACTGTAAGACAAAAATCCAGTTTCTCTGTCGCTCATTGACAGACGTAGTCTTCTTGATTCACAAGAACTGGGTTATGCTGCCCTCTACAGGAGTAGGACTAGGCAGAAAGAAAAAACGTTCTGGCTCCACCCTAGGGGCAGTCCCAGAGGGTATATCCTCTTCCTGTCTGCTACAGAGAATCAGTTTTTTTCTGTCTAGTCAGGAGTAAGGACCTAAGTTCCTTACTGGGATCTTTTTGGTCCTGGCAAGATTTTTTCTTTAGAAAAAATATTTTTTAGGTAGTTTTCTCCAGTGTTTTTTTCCTGTGAGATCTTCAAGCAAAAACGCCGGACTGGGCGACACTAGTGGTCACCCCAGCCGGCCTACGAGCGCGCGCAGACCATTGCATTGCGCTTGGTCGGCCGCGACACATTCAAGTAAGTATGCGGGGCCGGGCGACGGGCTGGATGTTGAGATCCAGTGGTCACCCCGGTTTCTGCCTACGAGCGCGTGCAGACCAGAGCTCCGCGCTGGGTCGGCCGCGACGGAGTCCCATTGGAGGGACTGACCTTGCGAGTTAAAAGTCTCGCTTGGACGCCAGGAACCACAGAGTCGAGGCGTCCGGAGTGGTCCACAACCCCCCACCCCGGTGGAGAGGGTATTGTGAAGAGAGGGTGCCTGTCGGTTCGGTATGGTGAGTAAACGTTCCCTTTTTTTCCTCGTTATGAGGCAGTATGAATTATGGGCCCCTCCATACATGGTCAGTATATATCTGACACTAAAAGTCCCCCTTGTAAATACAGTATGTGTTTGGTGGGAAGTGGACTTGGTTTGAGAGCTAACACTCTACCCAGCAGACTGTAGTATTACAGCAGACATAGGAGGTATAATCCTACCTTAATTGTAGTGTACCTCCTGCAGATCGATAAACCGCCACTTAGCAGAGATGCAGGTGGATTTGCTGGGAAAAACGATTTCGGCGGTCCGCCGCCATTTTGCCGTAGACCAGGTGCATGTATGTCCTCAGGTCACGCCGGCCGCCATGTTTTTGGAGTCTATTGTCTCCTGTATGGGGGCGGCCATGTTTGATGAGCCCAGCTACCTCGTGGAGAGCTGGGAACGCCGGAAGGCGTACACAGGGGGCGGAGCCACGTCCTTCTACCCGGGAAAACGAACACAGCTCTTTTCCAGTCTGTAAAAGACAGACGCTGACTGCAGTTGGTTGGAAACTTCTCTGCATCGGGTGGTGAGCCTTGGGGGTCCCTCTCTCTCTCTGTGGGGATCGAGAAGCAGGTACTCTGAGGGGCGCTATTGCGCTAGGGGGAGACACATAAAAAAAAAAAAAAAAAAATTAAAAAAAAAAAAAAAGAGGTATTTTTTTATTTAAAAAAAAAAAAAAAAAAAAAGAAAGTTTTTTGTTTTTTCTGGCAGAGGTGTCCTGAATTAACATGGACCCTGCCACTCATGTATCTCCACCGGATCCCCTCGAGGTGTCTGCAGGATCCTCCAGCACCCCACTGATGGTTGAATCATTGTCAGCTTTTATGGAAACTTTTGTGTCCCGGGTGGAAGTGGCTTGTCATTGACAGGGCGCAAGAAAGCGACCCCCGCCTAACCCCTTATTATCTGAAACTTCGGATTCAGACTCTGAGCCTATTTCTGCAGTTGCAGGTACTTCATCTGGGATTGGTGTCTCGGGTACTGTCTCTTCAGACAGTGAGGAGGATGTTTCGGCATCAGCCATAGCCCGAGAGGAAGCGTTGGTAAACGCACTCATTGTATCTGTTCAAGAAACCTTAAGATTACAGGGTATTCCGTCGGAAATAGCTGAAACTGTAATCCCTTTTGGGACTAAAAAACGCATGAAAATGGCGAAGGTTTTTCCATTGCCCAAATGTTTTTGGCAATCCAATCAAAGAGGAATGGAGTCTGCCAAAACGCACCTCTGCTATTTCTAAACGCATTAACTGGCGTTATCCGTTGAGGAAACCCTCATTAAGAAATGGACAGAACCACCTGTGGTGGATTCACCAATTGCTAGATTGAATAAAGCCACGGTTATTCCTTTAGAAGACGCTCCGTCTTTTAAAGATCCAGTGGATCGCAAGATAGAAGCTATGTCTCGCACCTTGTTTTCCTTGATTGGATCAGCTTTCAGACCAATAATTGCTATTGGTCTGGCTTCGCAGACTGTAACTGAATGGACCAAGTGGTTACGCCGGGACTTAGAAGAGGTCCCTCAGGCGGTATCAGATTTGTTGGAACAAATGATACAGGGGTTACAGTTTGGGTGTGATGCGGCGTTAGACGCCACTCCATTATTGGCGCGAGCATCAGTTTCAGCAGTGGTTCTCAGGCGTACACTGTGGCTAAAAGGTTGGTTAGCCGACCAAGGTTCCAAAAAAGCATTGGCTAATATCCCCTTTTTAGGAGAGCGTCTATTTGGAGCCAACTTAGATGAGATCATTAAGGATCTCACGGGTGGAAAGAGCACCTTTTTACCGCAAGATGTTAAGGGTAAAGGAACTCGTCAAAGACGAGGGCCTTCTTTCTCTGCTCACAAAAAAGTTTTTTCGTCCCGCGGGTGAAAAAATTAAGTCCTCCAAAGCTCCTTCAGGAGGCTTCAGGGGACGTTGGTCGGGCAAGCAAAAGCCCGCCCCCTCCAGACCTGAAGATAAATCGTCCAAAGCCTGAAGGTGCGCCCCCACCCATAATTGGGGTGGGGGGACGTCTTCGCCGGTTCCCGGATCCATGGCTTTCCAGAATCCCGGACAAGTGGGTTTGCGAAGTCATAAGGTCAGGGTACAAGATCGAGTTTCGATCTCTCCCACCGGCGCGATTCTTCCCTTCCAATATCCGACTATCCCCGGATCGTTTAGAAGATCTGCGGAGAGCAGTCACGGATTTACTACAACAAGGAGTGGTAGTCCACGTTCCTTGGATAGAACGTTTTCAAGGGTTTTATTCAAACCTATTTACAATACCCAGGAAAGAGGGCAAAGTGCGTCCAATTCTGGACTTAAGGGCACTCAATTCCTTTCTCGACATAAGGAAATTCAAGATGGAATCCATTCGCACAGTAGCAGCCTTCCTGCATCCAGGGGATGTCCTAGCGTCCATAGACATCAAGGACGCCTATCTTCACATTCCCATTTTTCGCAGGATATCAGCGTTTTCTACGCTTTTCCGTAGAAGAGAACCACTATCAGTTTGTGGCGTTACCTTTCGGTTTCGCCACGGCTCCTCGGGTCTTCACGAAGGTGTTGGCCCCAATGTTGGCACTACTGCGCCAAAGAGGCATATCGATTCTAGGTTACCTAGACGATCTCCTGCTTCATGCAGAGTCTCCTCAGACCCTGCTACAAAACATAGAAATTACTATAATTTCTTTACAGGAATTCGGGTGGCTGGTGAACCAGCAAAAGTCATTTCTGGTTCCCACCCAGAGGCTCGAATATCTGGGTCTAATTCTAGACACAGTCAGGACAAGAGTTTTCCTTCCGGTAGGGAAACTCCGAAAGATTCAATCAGCAGTCCAGTTGTTACTATCCAACAGCTGGTCTTCCCTTCGGACTTGCATGAGGGTTCTGGGGTTGATGGTGGCTTCCTTCGAAGCAGTCCCATTTGCCCAGTCCCATACCCGAATTCTTCAGCAAGAGATTCTTCTCAGATGGAATCGGAATCCGGAGTCCCTGGACTATCGGATCCAATTGAGCAAACAGACCAGAGAGTCTCTGGTCTGGTGGCTTCGGTCTCCGATGCTCAGCCAGGGAAAGTCATTTCTGCCAATATATTGGACGATAGTGACCACGGATGCCAGCCTATCCGGATGGGGAGGAATTCTCGGTCAGTTATCCGTTCAGGGACTTTGGTCCCCGGAAGAATCCAGGTTACCGATAAATGTATTGGAACTGAGAGCGATCAGACTTTGTCTGATTCACTGGACCGAGCAGCTCCAGGGCAGCCCGGTTCGGATCCAGTTGGACAACGCCACGGCCGTGGCTTATGTCAATCACCAGGGGGGCACCAAGAGTGTCCGAGCGGCCAAAGAAGTGGCTTGCATTCTTCGCTGGGCGGAACGATTTGTTCCAGCTATCTCTGCGGTGTTCATTCCGGGGGTGGAAAATTGGCAGGCAGATTATCTCAGCCGTCAGACTCCGGATCAGGGGGAATGGTCCCTCCATCCAGAAGTTTTCCACCAGTTGTGCCTACGTTGGGGCACCCCGGATGTGGATCTGTTGGCATCACGATTCAACAGAAAAGTACAGAGATTCGTGGCTCGCTCCCGCGATCCTCTAGCAGAGACCGCAGACGCACTGGTTACCCCGTGGGGGCAATACCAGCTAATGTATGCCTTCCCTCCTCTTGGGTTACTGCCAAGACTTCTTCGCAGGATAGAGGAAGGAATTCCAGTAATCCTGGCAGCTCCGGACTGGCCTCGTCGAGCTTGATACGCCGACTTGGTCAGACTGGTGGCGGACGTCCCGTGGAGACTTCCTCTCAGGGAGGATCTACTGTCTCAGGGACCGATCTTCCATCCTGCTTACGATCGCTGGTTTTAAACGGCCTGGTTATTGAGACCCAGGTGCTGAAGGACAAGGGATTGTCAGCTTCAGTTATTCCTACTCTAGTTAAAACAAGGAAAGCGACTTCCAGAAAGATTATCATCGTACATGGAAGTCTTATATTGTGTGGTGTGAATCCCTTGGGTTCCATCTACATCTTTATTCGGTAGCCCGAATATTGGCTTTTCTGCAACAGGGAGTTGAGCAGAAGCTGGCCTTGAGTGTTATCAAGGGTCTGGTTTCAGCATTTGCTATCTTCTTTCAGAAGCCTTTGTCTACTCATTCCTTGGTGCGGAATTTCATCCAGGGGGTGCGACACCTGGCTCCGCCAGTGCACGCGCCGTTACCATCCTGGGATCTTAATTTGGTGCTGTCGGTTCTTCAGACACCTCCCTTTGAAAATATCAGGGAGATTCCCTTGCTTACTTTATCCCAGAAGGTGGTCTTCTTGGTGGCTATCACTTCTGCACGCAGGGTGTCAGAACTGGCTGCATTATCCTGTTGTTCCCCAGATCTGGTGGTTCATAGGGATAAGGTTGTTCTTCATCCGAATCCATCCTTCCTTCCTAAGGTGGTTTCAAAGTTTCATTGAATGAGGACAGTGTATTGTCCTTCCTATGTCCTTAGCCCAATCATCCTCGAGAATTTGCATGGCATTCCTTGGATGTAGTTCGGGCGATCAGGATATATTTGAATACTACGGATTCAATTTGTAAGACGGATTCACAGTTTGTGATCACGGATGGCCCTAAGAAGGGGTTGCCTGTTCTGCTGCGACCATCTTTAGATGGATCAGACAGACGGTGGTATAGGCTTATTTTATCTAAGGGTCGGGATCCCCCGTTCCCTGTTAAGGCGCATTCTACTCGGGCGCTTAGAGTTTCCTGGAGCCTCCGCCATTAGGCGTCAGTGGTTCAGGTTTTCAAGGCGACTGTTTAGTCGTCGGTTCATACCTTTACAATATTGTATAAGGTTTATGTGATGGCATCGTCAGATGCCTCTTCTGGCCGCAAGGTTCCTGCAAGCCACTGTTTGAGGAGACTGTTGGTCTACCTCGAGGATTTGTGGGGTAGGTCTCATCTGTTTACTCGATGAGTCCTTTGATACTTCTGGTTGGCTCCGGTGGGGCCTTCTAGTTTGGATTTTGATTTCGGTCAATCCCACCCCTCATTTGTGGCACTGCTACTGGATGTCCCAGTTCTTGTGAATCAAGAAGACTACGTCTGTCAATGAGCGACAGAGAAAATCGGATTTTTGTAAGATCTTACCGTAAAATCCTTTTCTCTTAAGCTCATTGACAGACGTAGTACCCGCCCCTCTATCATTGAGTTGGGTTGGGTTAAATTCTCTGTTGCTGCTTTGGGACAGAACTGATTCTCTGTAGCAGACAGGAAGAGGATATACCTTCTGGGACTGCCCCTAGGGTGGAGCCAGAACGTTTTTTCTTTCTGCCTAGTCCTACTCCTGTAGAGGGCAGCATAACCCAGTTCTTGTGAATCAAGAAGACTACGTCTGTCAATGAGCTTAAGAGAAAAGGATTTTACGGTAAGATCTTACAAAAATCCGATTTTTCTTTGTCAATTGAACCCTCTCTATAATCACTAATGTGTTCATAATGACATCAGAGCCACCTTTGTCTGCTGGTTTCACGCTTAATTCAGCCTGCCTGGCTAATTTATTCAGTGCGTTATGTTCCTGTCTACTGATATTGAACATCGGGAGAAGAACTGGCAGAGGAAGAAGACAGAGGGAGAAAAACCAGAGGAAGAAGACTGAGAAGGGAGCGGAACCAGAGGAAGAAGACCGAAGGGAGAAGACTGGAGAAAAGACATGTTGGAGCTACTTTAATTAAGGACTTTGTCAAAAACCTGTGTTTTAATTTATTTTTTTACACTTTTTTTTAGGAAGAATGAGTTGAGGTACAATGTACCCCTACTCATTTACATAGGGGGTGGGGACCGGATATGGGGGCCCCCTTATTAAAGGGGGCTTCTAGATTCCAAGAAGCCCTCTGCCCACAGATCCCGGCAACCACCGCCCAGGGTTGTCAGGAAGAGGCCCTTGTCCCCATCAACATTGGAGCAAGGTGCTTTGGGGTGGGGGGAGCAGTGCCCCCTCTGCCCCAAAGCACCCATCCCTCCATGTTGAGGGCGTGTGGCCTGGTCTGGTCCAGGAGGAGGTGCTGTCCCTCCCCCACTTTCCTGACCTGCCGGGCTGCATGCTCGGATAAGTGTCTGGTATGGATTTTGGGAGGGGGCTACGCCTTTTTTTTTTTTTTTTTGGTGTGGGGTTTCACATCAAAATCCATACTAGACTGAAGGGTCTGGTATAATCTTGGAGGGGAACCCTGCATTGTTTTTTTATTTATTTATTTTGCATGAGGCTCTCCCCCTCAAGAGTCACAGCAGACTCAAGGGGCCTGGTATTGTCCGATCCTGTTCAATGAAGTCATAGGGCAAAATTGGATCGGAAGTCATCCAACTTCCA
Source organism: Pelophylax lessonae (assembly GCF_965119305.1). Lineage (NCBI taxonomy): Eukaryota > Metazoa > Chordata > Amphibia > Anura > Ranidae > Pelophylax > Pelophylax lessonae. The sequence goes on along the minus strand of NC_138773.1, from coordinate 125,026,394 downwards.
TGTCGGAGCAGTGTGAATCCCACCTAATTTGAGAAAGAACTGGGAACAGTTCAAAACTGTTGTGTATATAACGCACGACTTGAATTTTCTGGATTTTACAAGGTACTCAATAAATAAATAAATATATATATAGCATTCTCTGCTCAGATGAGGTTAAAAGAAGGGGCAGTGAGTTCAAGATCTGTGCATACTTACAACTAATAAAAAGTGATGACAATAAATCATATCCAGTTCATAAGGCACATAGCAATGTGTGTGCTTCCAATAAAATGATATAAAGAGTGTCCCGTGTTCAGATGAAGAAAATCCAGTGATGAAAACAACTTGTAATCACCAATATAGTGAATCCCTCCACCAGGTGAATCAGCCTCTCACCTTTCTGAAGGACCCAAACGGGCCAGCAATCACATGTATCATTGATCAGACTTCCAGGAAAGAGCCACACTATATTGCACCTCGAGGGATCCCGGGACATATAGAAAACAGATGAAGAAATCTAGTGCTCTCCGCTTACTAATGAGGGTATGCTTTATTAGAGAAAGGCAGATCAACTCACATTTGTCGGGCACTCAGCTGTGCCTGCTGTATAATCGATGTCAGCGATCTGTTACCAGAGAGAGACTCTGCGTCGGCCACGCACGCTCCGCCCCCCTATACGCGTTACGTCGAGCGTAATGCTCCTTTGACTTCCTCGGTAGGGGTGGCTAGTGCGTGCCAAGCCTCACTTTAAATACATCAACTCTCAGGTGGATTGGCCAGCAGATCTCAGTCCCTCCCCCCGCTCATAGCTCAGTACAGGACACTGGAACCTCCGAACCAGGCATGTTTACGGCGGTGTCACTGGCTCATATCGCTAATGGGGCAATTTTATTGTATGGGCATTGATCAGATTACTATTGCACATTTGCGGAGATCGCGTGGTGGCGCAGACATCTCTCTGGTTTACATTAAAACAGCTAAGACACATAATCACAAAATCTCATACCATAATTATCACATATTAAAAATACATCAATAAGCTAAAATCTGGAATAATAAATGTTGGCTATTAAAATTTATAAAAAAAAAAAAAAAAAAAAAAAAAAATTTTTAAAATATATTATAAAAAAAAAAAAATAAAAACATTTTTTTTTTTTTTTTTTTTTTTTTGTCTCAGATAAAAATATATAATGCATGATGGGGTGTTATTTATTACTAATGAAACAATTTAGATCGAAATCCTTATTTAAACCTCTGGGTGCCAACACCTTGGCCTCGTAGACCCAAAAGGATTCCCTTCTACTTAGCTGGCGAATATAGTTGCCTCCTCGCCAGTGTGGTTGGACATGTTCAATTCCCCAGAATTTCAGGGAGTGAGGTTTCTTATCATGAAATATTTTAAAGTGCTTGGATACGTTGTGTGAAACCTCTCCCTTCTTTATGTTAGAGATATGTTCCCCTATCCTCACATTTAGGGCTCTGGAGGTGCGTCCTACGTACTGGAGTCCGCACCCACATTCCATCATGTAAACAACCCCAATTGTGGTACATGTTATTAGGTCTTTGATCTGGTATTCTTTACCTGTGCTATTGCATATAAAAGTTTTCTTCTTTTTGGTGTTCTTTTTAGTCTGCTGGCAAACACCACATCTGCCGCACGCATGGAATCCAGACAAGAACTGAAAAATAGTATTTTTCTTGGGTCTAGGGGGATCTATCACTCCCGGGGCCAGCCTGTCCTTCAAAATAGGGGCTCTCCTATATATGAAGCCAGGTCTCTCCGGGAGGTGGGGTCCTAAAATTCCATCTTGTTTAAGCACCCCCCAGTGCTTTCTTACAATACGTTCAACCTGTTTATGCTGAACGTTGTAATCCAGCACTAGTTTAAAGTTGTTGTTGTTTATATTATCATCCCTGGATGTAACAGCCTTGTTGGCTAAAAGTTCTGTTCTGCTCAGATTGGATACTTGTTGTAAATCAGAAGACACTTTTTTCATATCGTACCCTTTCGTTTTGAACCTGTCTACCAGTATTTGGGACTGTGCTTTGAAATCTTCCTCCTTAGAGCAGTTCCTCTTGATACAGATCAGTTGACCCCTCGGAATGTTAAAAAGCCAATTCCTGTGGTGGCAGCTGTCCATAGACAAATACGAGTTACGGTCAGTAGGTTTAAAAAAATTTTTAGTGTGTAACTGGCCGTCTAGAACAAAAATCTCTAAATCGAGGAACTGTATCTTTTCTTTGCTCTCAGTCCATGATAAAACAATGTTCCTATTGTTAAAATTCATTCTAGCTTTAAAATCATTAAAAGAATTCAAATCTCCCTCCCATATCATGATCAGATCGTCTATAAATCTCTTGTAAAAGATCAGTTCTGGGGGTCTGTTGGATAAAACCTCTTCTGCTTCCCATTGGGCCATGAATAAATTGGCTACACTGGGGGCAAATCTAGCCCCCATAGCCACGCCTTTGGTTTGTAAGAAAAAGTCCCCTGAGTACCAAAAATAATTATGTTTTAAACAAAAATCCAAACTTTCTAACAGGAATTCTATGTGATCACCATCCAATCCCGACTCATCCAGGGCCCATGATGCGGCCCTCATGGCGGCATCATGCCCGATGATCGTGTATAGAGAACCTACATCTGCAGTCGCCAGAATGCAGTTCTCTGAGATAGGGAGGGATTGTAGGTCCTGAATGATATGTTTGGTATCTTTTGTATATGCTGGTGTCCGGGTAACCAATGGCTGCAAGCCAATTTATTCATGGCCCAATGGGAAGCAGAAGAGGTTTTATCCAACAGACCCCCAGAACTGATCTTTTACAAGAGATTTATAGACGATCTGATCATGATATGGGAGGGAGATTTGAATTCTTTTAATGATTTTAAAGCTAGAATGAATTTTAACAATAGGAACATTGTTTTATCATGGACTGAGAGCAAAGAAAAGATACAGTTCCTCGATTTAGAGATTTTTGTTCTAGACGGCCAGTTACACACTAAAAATTTTTTTAAACCTACTGACCGTAACTCGTATTTGTCTATGGACAGCTGCCACCACAGGAATTGGCTTTTTAACATTCCGAGGGGTCAACTGATCCGTATCAAGAGGAACTGCTCTAAGGAGGAAGATTTCAAAGCACAGTCCCAAATACTGGTAGACAGGTTCAAAACGAAAGGGTACGATATGAAAAAAGTGTCTTCTGATTTACAACAAGTATCCAATCTGAGCAGAACAGAACTTTTAGCCAACAAGGCTGTTACATCCAGGGATGATAATATAAACAACAACAACTTTAAACTAGTGCTGGATTACAACGTTCAGCATAAACAGGTTGAACGTATTGTAAGAAAGCACTGGGGGGTGCTTAAACAAGATGGAATTTTAGGACCCCACCTCCCGGAGAGACCTGGCTTCATATATAGGAGAGCCCCTATTTTGAAGGACAGGCTGGCCCCGGGAGTGATAGATCCCCCTAGACCCAAGAAAAATACTATTTTTCAGTTCTTGTCTGGATTCCATGCGTGCGGCAGATGTGGTGTTTGCCAGCAGACTAAAAAGAACACCAAAAAGAAGAAAACTTTTATATGCAATAGCACAGGTAAAGAATACCAGATCAAAGACCTAATAACATGTACCACAATTGGGGTTGTTTACATGATGGAATGTGGGTGCGGACTCCAGTACGTAGGACGCACCTCCAGAGCCCTAAATGTGAGGATAGGGGAACATATCTCTAACATAAAGAAGGGAGAGGTTTCACACAACGTATCCAAGCACTTTAAAATATTTCATGATAAGAAACCTCACTCCCTGAAATTCTGGGGAATTGAACATGTCCAACCACACTGGCGAGGAGGCAACTATATTCGCCAGCTAAGTAGAAGGGAATCCTTTTGGGTCTACGAGGCCAAGGTGTTGGCACCCAGAGGTTTAAATAAGGATTTCGATCTAAATTGTTTCATTAGTAATAAATAACACCCCATCATGCATTATATATTTTTATCTGAGACAAAAAAAAAAAAAAAAAAAAAAAATGTTTTTATTTATTTATTTTTTTTTTTTTATAATATATTTAAAAAAATTTTTTTTTTTTTTTTTTTTATAAATTTTAATAGCCAACATTTATTATTCCAGATTTTAGCTTATTGATGTATTTTTAATATGTGATAATTATGGTATGAGATTTTGTGATTATGTGTCTTAGCTGTTTTAATGTAAACCAGAGAGATGTCTGCGCCACCACGCGATCTCCGCAAATGTGCAATAGTAATCTGATCAATGCCCATACAATAAAATTGCCCCATTAGCGATATGAGCCAGTGACACCGCCGTAAACATGCCTGGTTCGGAGGTTCCAGTGTCCTGTACTGAGCTATGAGCGGGGGGAGGGACTGAGATCTGCTGGCCAATCCACCTGAGAGTTGATGTATTTAAAGTGAGGCTTGGCACGCACTAGCCACCCCTACCGAGGAAGTCAAAGGAGCATTACGCTCGACGTAACGCGTATAGGGGGGCGGAGCGTGCGTGGCCGACGCAGAGTCTCTCTCTGGTAACAGATCGCTGACATCGAATATACAGCAGGCACAGCTGAGTGCCCGACAAATGTGAGTTGATCTGCCTTTCTCTAATAAAGCATACCCTCATTAGTAAGCGGAGAGCACTAGATTTCTTCATCTGTTTTCTATATGTCCCGGGATCCCTCGAGGTGCAATATAGTGTGGCTCTTTCCTGGAAGTCTGATCAATGATACATGTGATTGCTGGCCCGTTTGGGTCCTTCAGAAAGGTGAGAGGCTGATTCACCTGGTGGAGGGATTCACTATATTGGTGATTACAAGTTGTTTTCATCACTGGATTTTCTTCATCTGAACACGGGACACTCTTTATATCATTTTATTGGAAGCACACACATTGCTATGTGCCTTATGAACTGGATATGATTTATTGTCATCACTTTTTATTTCTGGCGCATCACATTTTTGTATGATTTATAGTTTATTGTGATTTGTGAAACACGATTGGTGCATGCTGCCGGACACCACTATTGATTTATAAGTTCACACACCTGATTTATGCACAGTGAATTGGTGTTGAGTTAATTTATCACATATAATAGGTTTGCGCTGATAGTTTTTTTGTATTTCATTTGATTGTGTCTTTCACTCACCTATTAGCAGCAACCATGGATATATTTGATTATTTTGACAATAGGAATATTATAATTGATGACATCTTCTCAGGAGATAAAAACAGAGGCAGATATGAGGACATTACACAATCCTTTAAGAAATTAGGTATCCTTATGGAAAAGAAAACCAGGGCTTGGTGGGACATTGTGTCATTTGAGCAGTATATAGCCCACCAACTCATCCCAAGACGTCTGAGGTGGGAAGTCCCCCCTAATGACGGACTTGAGGATGATGAGTCATTAGATGAGTGGTTTATCTTTTTCAATTCTAAAGGACAAGACCTCATGAACTTCCTGCTTATTCGCAAACGCAGGAAACTTGCGATAATCGAATCGCATATAGCTGAGCTCAAAAAGAAATTGGAGTCACTAAAAGATTCTCCTGAGTTCAACCAACTAGCAGGAGAACTAAAGAGAAAATTAGAAAAAACAGATAAAGAAACTCAGGAAAAAAAGAGAAAGAAGTTCATTAGGGATATGAATGATTATAGAGGGAATGAAGTCTTTAAGTGGCAGAAAGATCTTCAGAGCAACTCTATATTACCATCCCGTGATAGTACACCGGAGAGAGTTAATATGACACCCCCTGTATGGAGCAGAGCGCCGCCTGCTCCTGCAAGGCGGGAATCTAACAACACTCCTGCACCCACCTACCATGCACCACAAAGAGGTAATGGAAGGGGGAGGAGAGCAGGAAGAGGTGGACCAAGAGGAAGAGGTAGAGGTCAAGGGAGGAACAATGGTGGCCCTTATCATCAAACACAGGGAAATAGCGGCCCATATCAACAGGCACCCAGGAACAGTAATGGCCTGTATTTCCCAACACAAGGGAACAGGAATAGTCCCTATCAGGCAGAACAAGGGAATTGGTACCCCCAGGAACCAAGGGGCACACATGATCAACGACAAGACAGGAGGGAGGAGTCAATATATGACTCCCCTCGCCCATCTACATCATATAATATCCCCACCATGAATAGATTTACCCCACTCTACCCGCCAGCCGTAATCAACAATCCCCCGGATGTTTTTTTAGAGAAACCCAGTGCCCTGTGGGGGTACAAGGGTCCAATTGGAAAACAATCTGGGGAAAAAAGAAAAGACAAAGAGGACGACGAGCAGGTCGACGCCTCCAAAAAAAGCAAAACCCAATAGGAGCAGGCATATTCAACATCAGTGGCATACCTTTGACCAAGGAGGAGACGAAAGTCTTAGATAAAGGGTTAAAATATGCCCCAGTGAAAAACCTAAATAAATTCGACACATATGTTAGCTTACAGAAATACATGAGGGGTTTAAATCAGAAGAAGTATTTCCTATCTAAACCAGACAATCGCCCCACGAATAGTGAGAGAACACACCACTCGATGTTGAAAAACAAATCTGTGTTCAATCCACCAAATAAGGATAGCAAATATATGGAGGTTTTTAAAAATCTGGTGTCACAAGATATTGAGCAATTAAAAGTTAGGAAAATTCAAGACCCCCAATGGACCAAAAATGGTATTACTAGCCTGGAAGCTAATAAACAGCTGGTGATAAGACCAGCGGATAAAGGGGGGGGTATTGTTGTCATGAGTAAAGAGTATTATAATAATGAAATGGAAAGACAACTTTCAGACCCGAATACATATTGTTGTTTGAGGGGTAACCCACTCAATGCATATAAAAAAGAACTGGATGTACTAATTCAAAATGGGCTGGAGGACGCCATTTTGAATAAAAAAGAAGCACTTTATCTAAACCCTACGGCCTGTCGAACCCCTATTATATATTTTCTCCCCAAAATCCATAAGTCTGTGGAGAAACCTCCTGGGAGACCAATCATTAACGGCATTGACTCCCTGAGCTCCAGATTGGGCCAATACATTGATTTTTACTTGCAGCCATTGGTTACCCGGACACCAGCATATACAAAAGATACCAAACATATCATTCAGGACCTACAATCCCTCCCTATCTCAGAGAACTGCATTCTGGCGACTGCAGATGTAGGTTCTCTATACACGATCATCGGGCATGATGCCACCATGAGGGCCGCATCATGGGCCCTGGATGAGTCGGGATTGGATGGTGATCACATAGAATTCCTGTTAGAAAGTTTGGATTTTTGTTTAAAACATAATTATTTTTGGTACTCAGGGGACTTTTTCTTACAAACCAAAGGCGTGGCTATGGGGGCTAGATTTGCCCCCAGTGTAGCCAATTTATTCATGGCCCAATGGGAAGCAGAAGAGGTTTTATCCAACAGACCCCCAGAACTGATCTTTTACAAGAGATTTATAGACGATCTGATCATGATATGGGAGGGAGATTTGAATTCTTTTAATGATTTTAAAGCTAGAATGAATTTTAACAATAGGAACATTGTTTTATCATGGACTGAGAGCAAAGAAAAGATACAGTTCCTCGATTTAGAGATTTTTGTTCTAGACGGCCAGTTACACACTAAAAATTTTTTTAAACCTACTGACCGTAACTCGTATTTGTCTATGGACAGCTGCCACCACAGGAATTGGCTTTTTAACATTCCGAGGGGTCAACTGATCCGTATCAAGAGGAACTGCTCTAAGGAGGAAGATTTCAAAGCACAGTCCCAAATACTGGTAGACAGGTTCAAAACGAAAGGGTACGATATGAAAAAAGTGTCTTCTGATTTACAACAAGTATCCAATCTGAGCAGAACAGAACTTTTAGCCAACAAGGCTGTTACATCCAGGGATGATAATATAAACAACAACAACTTTAAACTAGTGCTGGATTACAACGTTCAGCATAAACAGGTTGAACGTATTGTAAGAAAGCACTGGGGGGTGCTTAAACAAGATGGAATTTTAGGACCCCACCTCCCGGAGAGACCTGGCTTCATATATAGGAGAGCCCCTATTTTGAAGGACAGGCTGGCCCCGGGAGTGATAGATCCCCCTAGACCCAAGAAAAATACTATTTTTCAGTTCTTGTCTGGATTCCATGCGTGCGGCAGATGTGGTGTTTGCCAGCAGACTAAAAAGAACACCAAAAAGAAGAAAACTTTTATATGCAATAGCACAGGTAAAGAATACCAGATCAAAGACCTAATAACATGTACCACAATTGGGGTTGTTTACATGATGGAATGTGGGTGCGGACTCCAGTACGTAGGACGCACCTCCAGAGCCCTAAATGTGAGGATAGGGGAACATATCTCTAACATAAAGAAGGGAGAGGTTTCACACAACGTATCCAAGCACTTTAAAATATTTCATGATAAGAAACCTCACTCCCTGAAATTCTGGGGAATTGAACATGTCCAACCACACTGGCGAGGAGGCAACTATATTCGCCAGCTAAGTAGAAGGGAATCCTTTTGGGTCTACGAGGCCAAGGTGTTGGCACCCAGAGGTTTAAATAAGGATTTCGATCTAAATTGTTTCATTAGTAATAAATAACACCCCATCATGCATTATATATTTTTATCTGAGACAAAAAAAAAAAAAAAAAATGTTTTTATTTATTTATTTTTTTTTTTTTTTTTTATAATATATTTTAAAAAATTTTTTTTTTTTTTTTTTTTTTTTTTTATAAATTTTAATAGCCAACATTTATTATTCCAGATTTTAGCTTATTGATGTATTTTTAATATGTGATAATTATGGTATGAGATTTTGTGATTATGTGTCTTAGCTGTTTTAATGTAAACCAGAGAGATGTCTGCGCCACCACGCGATCTCCGCAAATGTGCAATAGTAATCTGATCAATGCCCATACAATAAAATTGCCCCATTAGCGATATGAGCCAGTGACACCGCCGTAAACATGCCTGGTTCGGAGGTTCCAGTGTCCTGTACTGAGCTATGAGCGGGGGGAGGGACTGAGATCTGCTGGCCAATCCACCTGAGAGTTGATGTATTTAAAGTGAGGCTTGGCACGCACTAGCCACCCCTACCGAGGAAGTCAAAGGAGCATTACGCTCGACGTAACGCGTATAGGGGGGCGGAGCGTGCGTGGCCGACGCAGAGTCTCTCTCTGGTAACAGATCGCTGACATCGATTATACAGCAGGCACAGCTGAGTGCCCGACAAATGTGAGTTGATCTGCCTTTCTCTAATAAAGCATACCCTCATTAGTAAGCGGAGAGCACTAGATTTCTTCATCTGTTTTCTATATGTCCCGGGATCCCTCGAGGTGCAATATAGTGTGGCTCTTTCCTGGAAGTCTGATCAATGATACATGTGATTGCTGGCCCGTTTGGGTCCTTCAGAAAGGTGAGAGGCTGATTCACCTGGTGGAGGGATTCACTATATTGGTGATTACAAGTTGTTTTCATCACTGGATTTTCTTCATCTGAACACGGGACACTCTTTATATCATTTTATTGGAAGCACACACATTGCTATGTGCCTTATGAACTGGATATAATTTATTGTCATCACTTTTTATTTCTGGCGCATCACATTTTTGTATGATTTATAGTTTATTGTGATTTGTGAAACACGATTGGTGCATGCTGCCGGACACCACTATTGATTTATAAGTTCACACACCTGATTTATGCACAGTGAATTGGTGTTGAGTTAATTTATCACATATAATAGGTTTGCGCTGATAGTTTTTTTGTATTTCATACTTACAACTAGACCAATGTAAATATGCATTAAAGATCAAAACGGGAGTTCAGATTTAAGTAAGGGTAACTTTTAAAACCTTGCATCACATAAAAGATTAATATGTCCTTCAAAACACAATGTAAAAACAATTAACATTCGATGAGAGGCTTAACTAGAACCTTTAGGGCCCTGGTGCAAGAAACCATGAAGGGCCCCCCCCCCCCCCCCCATGAATCAATGGCAGCAGTGGCAGGGGGGGGGATCAGTGGTGGAGGGGATGAAATCCGTCCACTGAGGGTGGTGGGAGGATGGGATCAGTGGCAGCAGTGAGAGGGGGTGGGTAGAGATGACATCAGTGGTAGTGGTGGGGCAATAGGGATGACATTGGGGGGCTGTGGTGGGTAAAGGATGACATCGGGGGCGGTGGTGGGGATAAGGATGACATCGGGGGCGGTGGTGGGGATGAGGATGACATCGGGGGGTGGTGGTGGGGATAAGGATGGCATCGGGGACGGTGGTGGGGATAAGGATGACATCAGGGGGCGGTGGTGGGGATAAGGATGACATCAGTCCAGTGCCACTGAAGTCATCCCTATCCCCACTACCAACCCCTGATGTCATCCTTATCCCCATCACCGCCCCCCGATGTTGGGAGGGTCGGTGGAATCAGTCAGAGGCAGCGGTGGTGGTGGGGGGAAGGGGATGGGATCAGTCAGTGGCAGCGGTGGTGGAGGGGGGGGGGGGCTTATTCAGAGGTGGTGGAGATGGAATCAGTGACACTGGTACTCATCTGCTCCCATTGTCAGTCGATTCCCCCTCCTTCTTGCACAGTGTTTCTCTGCCTGCGTACCTCCAGTGATGTTCCTGACATGGGTCTCCTTGCAGAGTGGAGAGCTCCTCTCCTTCACTCTATTGGCCATCAGCTGACTTTCTCCCAAGTTTACCCTTCCGGACATGGCATCTGACTGGACTCTGCAGCAATAGGAGGAGAGGATAGGCGGGCAGTGACAGTGAGTGCTCAGTGTACTGTCTCCTGACTCCTGACATAATGCCTCTAACCAAAAGCGGCGGGCCCACAGTGGCGGAACATGCAGGCACTCCCCAAAATGGCGGAACTCCAGGGCCCGGTCACAAGTGCTACGTTTGCGACCCTGGTAGTTCCACCATTGACTTAGACAAACTAGTCGGAGGTATTGTCAAGTTAACAGTCAATAAAGTTACTACATTTGGTCTCTGGTCCTAGACTTCAATGACTTCTTGTGATGGTTAAATCATTTAAAAAAAAATATATAGATAAAACCTAAATAAAAGCACTTTGAACTACTTTACAATAATTGATATGCTAAATATTTTCTTTTTACCCTATGTACAGTCCTCAAATCCTGTTGACTTAGCAATATTTTATTGAATAATGCTTTCTAGATTTTAAATACTTGTAAACCCTGATAATCGGTGTGCTAAAGACTGCGGGATTTATTTACTAAAGCTAGAGAGGGCAAAATTAGTCACAATTATGTAGAGAAAATCAGCTTACAGGTTTTATTGCTAAAGCTTAATTAAACAAGCTGAGGTTAGAAGAGGATTGGTTTCTCTGCAGAATTGTGACAAATTTTGCCCTCTCGAACATTCGTAACTAAATCCCCGTGTGTCATAAACAGTAGTTTCCTTCTAGTAATTTACACCTTTTATTGCACATCAGTGCTTCAGATTTTTCCAGCCTTTCCTTTCTACATGTATGCACTCCAGTGATGGTTGCATAATGCTGTTCTTGAAGGGGACAACAATGGTCCATGCTTTTGTATTGTGTGTTGAACAATCACTTATTGTCCTCATCTGAAGCACATGAGACAGGGGGACAATGTAGAAGCATTTGCCAACCCATAGCAGAAAGAGCTTGAGCACGGACCATCATAACTGCATCAACAGGTATTGTTTTAATGAAAGCCGCACATAATATTGGGGGTATGTTACAGGCCACCCAATCTGAAGGAGGAAGAGCTGGACCTTCTATCAGTTAGAAATGGCAGTGAGGCATGGAAATGTCATCATTATGGGGGACTTAACTGGAGTCAAAGAAAGACTAGATGAGCTTACCAAAAATAAATCACCGGGACCAGCTGGCTTACACCCCAAAGTCCTCAAAGAACTCTGATTATAGCCAGGCCTCTAATCCTAATCTTTGTTCCCAGCATAATGACAGGAATTGTACCAGCTGATTAGAGTAAAGCCAATGTGGTACCAGTACTCAAAAAAGGGTAAAGACATATACCTGGAAAATGTAGGCAGGCAGGCTAACATCAAGAGTACGTAGATTATTGGAGTGGATTAGGGACTGATGAGGGACTATATTTAAGAATTTGCTGAAGATAACCGTATCATTAGTAGTAATTAGCATAGCTTTACAAAGGGTCGTTCTTGCCAGACCAATCTGTTAACATTCTACAAGGAATTGAGCTGCCATCTAGATAAGGGGAGGCCTGTGGAAGTGGTGTATCTGGATTTTGCAGAAGCATTCAATACAGTTCCCCTTAACGCATAATCTACACAAGCTGAGGTCTGCTGGCATGGACTATTAGGTTTGTTCTTGGATAGAAAACTGGTTAGAGGGGGTAGTGATAAATGGAGGTGGAAATATCAGCTTTAGGTAACGCGTTTCACACCCTTACTGGTGTATAGTCATAGCTAAAATAACAGGCTGAAACATGGATATATATGTATCAGTATAATGACTTAATGTGTCCACTCAAACAATACCATGTGCAGCCAATAGAACACACATGAAAATAATTATGGCAAAAAAGCAATCAGATCAACTCATGTAACATCAAAATTCTTTATTAATCTATTGTGAAACAACCCTTGCCCCATTTCAAAAAGAAAGAAAATGTAGAAATGTAAAAACAAAACAATTACTAGTATAAAATAAAAGTGTTTATGTTGTTGCAGATTAGGGATGATCGAACTTTTGAAAAGTTCGGTTCGACCAGAACACCCGAATTTCCCGAAAGTTTGGTTCAGATTCCAGAACCCCATTGAAATCAATGGGACCCGAACTTCGGGAATCAAAAAACACTATTTTGAAGCCCTAAAACCCAATAAATGCCCCTAGGCATTCTGGGTCATGCCCCAGGGACTATGAATCAGGCAAAAAAAAGTTCTTAAAAATTGTAGTTTTTAATAGAGAGCCAATTATTGAAAAAAATATTGGAAAAAAAAAGAGATTTCTTTGGATTTAGTGTCTGGGGGGTCTAAAAAGTGTACCTGTAAAGTTTCAGCTCTGTAGCATGTCCAGAACTAGAAAAACTGATTATTTTTCTTAGAATTTCAGTAGCGCAGGGATGGTGTTACCCTCCTTTCACACCTGCGCGTTTTTGTTTCAGGCGTTTTTCAGGCATTTTTTGAAGGCGTTTGGAGGCAGGCATGACATCTGAACTCTGTATAGGGGTGTATGTGTGTATATATATATTATATATATATATATATATATGTGTGTGTGTGTGTATATATATATATATATATATATATATATATATATATATATATATATGTGTGTGTGTGTATACAGTGGGTACGGAAAGTATTCAGACCCCCTTAAATTTTTCACTCTTTGTTATATTGCAGCCATTTGCTAAAATCATTTTTCATTCTTCTTCCTCATGAATGTACACATAGCACCCCATACTGACAGAAAAACACAGAATTGTTGACATTGTTGCAGATTTATTAAAAAAGAAAATCTGAAATATCACATGGTCCTAAGTATTCAGACCCTTTGCTCAGTATTTAGTAGGCATGTAACGATATTACAGCTATTGCGGTATCGCGGTGTTTTGCATGGCCCGATACCGTCGTGGTGGGTGCACGGTATGGCCGCCTTCTACTTCTATGTGTCTCGTCGGCTCGGCGGCTCCTGTCTGACTATGCTGTACACTACAGTGCTGCTTGCTTACGGGCCGAGCCGAGGCGAGCGGCTGCCAGTTGGTTAGAGCAGTGTGGGTGGGCGGGCTTGTGGGGCGGAGCCAGCGCATGAGAGCGCCGAGCGGCGGACTCGGCGGAGCAGAGCCAGCTTCCCTGAATCCCTGGCAGCCAGGCAGTGGTACCACGGCAAGACACAGACACCGGACCGCCGGTGAGTAATTAAATAATGTGAAAGAATTTAAAAAAAAACAGTGCACACTGACGCCACTCAAGTCATCATTCATGACATGCATTGTACTAGTAGTTTTTAGAGTAAGCAGAACAGTGCTAAGAAGAGAAGAGGTATCAGGTGCCGTGCTAGTGGGGGAGTGGACAAGAGCATGAGGCCCAAAATGTGGTGTCTTCTAATCTTAGAGAGAAGGAGTGACTGTAATGTACTGTATATATTTCAAAGTGATTTTTTATGTGTCTTACTGGCTTTACTTTCACATATTTGCAAACTTATTTCTTCAATGAAGAAATAAGTTTGCAAATATGTGAAAGCAAAGCCAGTAAGCCCCATAAAAAATCACTTTGAAATATCGCAATAAATATCGTACCGTGAGGTCAATATCGAAATTGTATCGTACCGTGAGATTTTGATATCGTTACATCCCTAGTATTTAGTAGAAGCCCCCTTTTGATCTAATACAGCCAGGAGTCTTTTTGGGAAAGATGCAACAAGTCTTTCACACCTGGATTTGGGGATCCTCTGCCATTCCTCCTTGCAGATCCTCTCCAGTTCTGTCAGGTTGGATGGTAAACGTTGGTGGACAGCCATTTTTAGGTCTCTCCAGAGATGCTCAATTGGGTTTAAGTCAGGGCTCTGGCTGGGCCATTCAAGAACAGTCACGGAGTTGTTGTGAAGCCACTCCTTCGTTATTTTAGCTGTGTGCTTAGGGTCATTGTCTTGTTGTAAGGTAAACCTTCGGCCCAGTCTGAGGTCCAGAGCACTCTGGAGAAGGTTTTTGTCCAGGATATCCCTGTACTTGGCCGCATTCATCTTTCCCTCGATTGCAACCAGTCGTCCTGTCCCTGCAGCTGAAAAACACCCCCACAGCATGATGCTGCCACCACCATGCTTCACTGTTGGGACTGTATTGGACAGGTGATGAGCAGTGCCTGGTTTTCTCCACACATACCGCTTAGAATTAAGGCCAAAAAGTTCTATTTTGGTCTCATCAGACCAGAGAATCATATTTCTCACCATCTTGGAGTCCTTCAGGTGTTTTTTAGCAAACTCCATGCAGGCTTTCATGTGTCTTACACTGAGGAGAGGCTTCCGTCGGGCCACTCTGCCATAAAGTGCCGACTGGTGGAGGGCTGCAGTAATGGTTGACTTTCTACAACTTTCTCCCATCTCCTGACTGCATCTCTGGAGCTCAGCCACAGTGATCTTTGGGTTCTTTACCTCTCTCACCAAGGCTCTTCTCCCTCGATAGCTCAGTTTGGCCGGACGGCCAGCTCTAGGAAGGGTTCTGGTCGTCCCAAACGTCTTCCATTTGAGGATTATGGAGGCCACTGTGCTCTTAGGAACCTTAAGTGCAGCAGAAATCTTTTTTTAACCTTGGCCAGATCTGTGCCTTGCCACAATTCTGTCTCTGAGCTCTTCAGGCAGTTCCTTTGACCTCATGATTCTCATTTGCTCTGACATGCATTGTGATCTGGAAGGTCTTACATAGACAGGTGTGTGGCTTTCCTAATCAAGTCCAATCAGTATAATCAAACACAGCTGGACTCAAATGAAGGTGTAGAACCATCTCAAGGATGATCAGAAGAAATGGAAAGCACCTGAGTTAAATATATGAGTGTCACAGCAAAGGGTCTGAATACTTAGGACCATGTGATATTTCAGTTTTTCTTTTTCAATAAATCTGCAACAATGTCAACAATTCTGTGTTTTTCTGTCAGTATGGGGTGCTATGTGTACATTCATGAGGAAGAAGAATGAACTTAAATGATTTTAGCAAATGGCTGCAATATAACAAAGAGTGAAAAATTTAAGGGGGTCTGAATACTTTCCGTACCCACTGTATATATAAATATATGTGTGTGTGTGTGTATATATATATATATATATATATATATATATATATACACATATATGTATACTCCTAACCCAGAATCTGCATAGTGGGGTCACCCTGGCATGGCAGAGTCAGGTCACCCTAAACTACACTACGGTCACCCTGACATGGCAGAGTTCGGTCACCCTGACATGGCAGAGTCAGGTCACCCTAAACTACACTACGGTCACCCTGACATGGCAGAGTCAGGTCACCCTAAACTACACTACGGTCACCCTGACATGGCAGAGTCAGGTCACCCTTAACTACACTACAGTCACCCTGACATGGCAGAGTCAGGTCACCTAAACTACACTACGGTCACCCTGACATGGCAGAGTCAGGTCACCCTAAACTACACTACGGTCACCCTGACACTTAAAAGTATCCCTACAAAAACTAGATTATTGAATCTAACTATAGTGGTATATAGTACCCGAACTACACTGCATATCCCTTTCCTCACACTAAAAGAACAGCTCAATACAGCAGAAGATAATTGCAAAATGACTCTGGAGCTTTACAAGCAGCAGGAGAAACACACATGCTTCTACTCTCTTCCACAGCCTCTGTATTACAGTGCTAGAGGTTTGGCGGGGCTATGTTATATACTGGGTGGCGTATTCACTCCCGATTGGCCTCTGGACACCGTAGTCACTCCAATCACATTCCTAGCAGACTCCTGCCCCCTCAATTGGCTTTTACTGATGTTTCTGGGCCAATCACGGGCTTTTAAAGCCCAGTTCCTGTCCCATTGCATTTTTGGCGGTTCTGGTGACCGAATTCCGAACTTTTACCGCAAAAATTTGGAATTCGGCCGAATTTCGAACACCCAATGTTCGGGTCGAACCGATGGTCGACCCGAACCGTTCAATCATCCCTATTGCAAATATGCCAGGATGCAATCATCTAGACTGCTGGAAAAGCATGTCCCTATAGGTATATGAGTGTAAATTAGCATACCTCAAAGACCCAAAATATCAGAGGATGTGAATAGAACTTTGTTCCCTAAAAATATATCTGAATTAAATTACCCTACAGGAATCCAGATGGATCACCTGGCACACATGCAACGACAAAAAAGCACTCAACTAAGGATATATCTATACAAAAGGATAAAGATATCACATGAGCATAAAAAAAAAAAAACTATAAACAAAATTCTGAATGCAGAGTGTAGGATATGCAATGTGATGATCAGAGCCGAATAAACCATAAACATATTGAATTGAATATGACTCACAAGTAATTACATAGACCAGATACCTAGTGTTACAATTGAAAAACAATGAGATTTTAAACAGTAAATCGGTCATGATAGAATGAATCGTGTCACCTCTTTTGATGTGAGGGTAACACAAACCTCCATTTATGCCGCATCGAAAGGTGCCTTTAAATTGTAGCCAGTGTGAGGGAGATTTTTTGCTGGTATATTAACTGAGGGACAAGGTCTTACCTAGTGTAGAAGCTTTACAGGAGACTGTCCTTACCCCTTTTGATAAAATCTGAGCATAGATGGGGTCATTGTACAGTACCGGTAGGTATTTAAAGATGATATTTTTAATCTTCCCAAAATCAATGCTAAAAGGAGTGGAGAACACAGGGACACTAGTTATTTGTGAGGTTTTATTCTTGTCCTGTAACAAACTGTTGTGTGGAGTGTCCTCCGATATACAAATAGCTCTATTTAGACTCGACCTAGAATACCCTTTGTCTTCAAACCGTTGTGTCATGTCTCCTGTCTCTCTCCTGAAGTCTGCATCATTGCTACAAATACGTTTAAGTCTCAAAAATTGACCCACAGGTATGCCTTTTATGGTGTGTTTGGGGTGACCAGAATCCGCTCTTAAAAGTGAGTTACCAGCAGACTGCTTAAAACTGAAAACTACCCTATTGCCTTTACCTAATAATGTAACATCCAGAAATTCAATAGAATTGAAGTCCCAATGTCCCATAAAGAGTACATTTTAATTGTCATTCATATACTTTAACCAGTCATCTAAACTGTTTACCTCGCTGGAAACAATAAGAAGCAAGTCGTCTAGATCCAAAAATGCAGGACCTCTACCACCATCCCATATAGAGTTAGGCTAGGGAAGGGAAAAACTTAGCCCCCATAGATGCCCCACCCCTCCTGGAGGTAGAAGTTCCCATCAAACAAAGAAATTATGGTTCAATAAGTATTCCAGACTCTATAAAATAAATTTCTGGTGAACGAGTAACAACTACATTTCCTCAAAAAGAAAGAGACTGCTTGCAAGCCCAAAGCGTGGGGAATAGACGAATAAAGGTTCATCACATTGCATGTGATCCACCTATAATCTGAGTTCCAATTAAAATCTTTGCATTTCTCCAATAGCTGTTTGGTATCCCTAAGGAAACCTGGTAGATTAACTAATAGGGGCTGTAGCTGATGATCCACCCATTGCCCCAAGCGCTCATTTAATGATACCTCAGGCAGGAAGTGGAATATCAGCAATATGGGGAATTCTGAAATAAACACGTTCTGTGTAAAAATCCCTGCCGCCACCGCTTTGTTTAATAATGTGGACAAATCTTTTTTTAAAAGATTGTGTAGGGTCACCCCTAAGTTTAAAATAAGTGTCGGGATCAGACAATTGGCGCATGGCCTTATTTTTATATGATTCAGAGTCGAGGAGCACCACAGAGCCCCCCATATCTGCATTTCTGTTCACTATGCTGTCCTCTTCCCTGAGGCTTTGAAGGAGCTATTTTTTCAAGGGTAGTGAGATTATCTGAAGCCAAATTACCAAAGGACTTACAAGCCATGTGGGTCAAGTCCTTCTCCACCAGTCTCTGAAAAAGGTCCATATCCTTGCCTCGTGAACCTAGCGGGTAAAAATGTGATCTTTGTTTAAATGGTACGGCCATGTAACCACCCATTAACTCAGCAGGACTAGGATCGGATTCAGAGGCCAAATCAGCCGAATCTCATAATGCACATACATCCGAAAATTCTTGTGGAGGAGGAGACTCGCCTACCAATACCACATCGTTTACTCACTAGGGGGAGAACCTCTGGGGGAATCAAGGATGGAGAAAGATCTGGGGGTCCTAGTAGAAGGAAGACTGAGCAAAAGCATGCAATGTCAAGCTTCAGCTACCAAAGCTGGCAGAATAATGGCATGCATAAAGAAGGGGATATACTCCAGAGATAAAACTATAATCCTGCCACTTTATACAACTCTGGTAAGGCCAGTATTCTGTCCAGTTCTGGTCACCAGTCCTCAGAAGGGATGTGCTGGAGCTAGAGAGAGTCAAAAATGGGCAACAAAATTAATACAGGGATTGGAGGACCTCAATTAGGAGGAACGACTGTAAGCACTAAACTTATTCTCGCTGGAGAAGACAGGCTTGAGAGTGGATATGATAGCGATTTACAAATACCTCAATGGTGAACCCAGCATTAGAAAAAACATTTCAGATATTTATTTGTAAAACATTTTGAATATCATTTTCCTTTCACTTCACAATTATGTGCCACTTTGTGTTGGTCTATCACATAAAATACATTTACGTGTTAGGTTGTAACATGACAAAATGTGGAAAATTTCAAGGGGTATGAATACTTTTTCAAAGGCACTGTATTTTAAATTATCCATATTCCATTTGCTAAGTCTGTTCTTAAGTATTAGGGGGAGGTGAGGAAGTTCTATCCCACCTAGTCCTCACTTTTTCCTGCTCTAATTAGGCCATGTGTTATCTGTTTCAAAAAATTAACATGACCACAAATAAAAGGGATGAATAAAGTACAGTACTGGAAGGGGCCACGCAGTTTTGTGCAGTGATGTCTTTCCCTTATGTAAATATAGGATCGTTATGACCTACGAAGTGGGAGGTGTTTTAAAGGCTATGACCTCTGGGCTGTGAAGCTTGCATAGCTTAACCCAAAAAGACATAGAGAATCTCAGGGTCTGCACGGCAACTGGGAGACGGTGTGTAAAACCTAAAAGGTTTGTAGTTTTCCATGCATAAAAAATTGAGTTCTTTAAAGTGAGCTCTTTAATTTGCCAAGCTCTGAAGAGTCTGCCTCGCAAAATATGCGCCAATGTGCGTTGATCGCATTGTGGTTCACACCGACTCATGCGCAAACTGTCAGCTCGCACCAGTTAATTTACAACGCCCCTGGGGCAGCTCGCGTGCCATGGTGCGAGCTGACAGTTCACGCATGAGTCGGATCGCACTGGTGTGAACCACCATGCGATCCGATTTTGCTGCAAACCTAAATTAGGGTATGTGCGTGTTCGGTGCGATTCAGATTCGCCCATGCAATCGGTGTGGCCGAGTTTGCATCGCACAGACATTGCGTGTGATTTTAGGAGTAGTGCGCTCCGAGTCGCATGCGGTGTCTGTCATCGCATAAGTGTGGACTGGCACTTAATGTTTGTTTTCCTATGGGACACCTTCCTTGATTCTTGACCGACTTTAACACACCACCTCTCCCCTGGTGTTATGTATTGATGTTAATTGCAATTAAGTATGTACCGCCCCTAGTTTTAGGAGCAGTTCTCACATTATATAAGTTAAAATTTTATTGTACATGCTATGAGGAATGCGTAAAGCCGAAACGCGTCAGCATTTGTCATGTTGTCACCGCTATCCATGTTGGAATAAAGAATTTTACTTGGAAGAAGCCTTTTTCGTGTGCCGGATTTATTCATATAACATTTGGTTTGGATGGCACTTAGCTCTTTATCTTCCCACAGTGCGGTGGAGCTAGGGTGAGTTATTGTTTATACTTTTGAAGCTTTGCCTGGTACCAGTGACACCAATACAGTGATCAGTGCTAAAAATATGCACTTTTACTGTACTAATGACACTGGCTGAGAAGGGGTTAACATCTAGGGCAATCAAGAGGTGAACTGTGTCTAGCCAGTGTTTGTGTGTTAACTGTGTGAAACTCTGCTAAAGAAAAGGTGCAGAACCACAAAACACACATAGCTGGTAAAAAACAATGTATGCTTGTGTGGAGAGCAGTGATTTTAGCAATATCTTTGACTATTTAAGTTGGATCGTACAGTGAATCTAAGGCCCACATTTAGATCTGGGCCCCCACCCGTGTAAAATTGCTGCATATAGGCAATTTAAAACTGTACTGGTGAGGAAAAAAGTATACCTACTTTTTACCTGTATCTTCTGCATTGCAGTGCTTTATGTCCCTCTCCTTTCCACCTGAGAAAAGATGAGTACCCCAGATCTTGTGAGAAGACACTTTAGTCCAGTGCAAGAGCATCTTCTCGTAAGATTTGTGCTACCTTGCCTTCCCCAGGATCTCACTGGAAGGAGCATGACCTCCGTTTTTCCTAGGGTCTCCAGGCTATAGGCCGAATACATTTATAATCTAACTTCTTCCATTACAAGTACAGTTTTATTGGCACCATTCTACACAAAAGATATAGATACCCCTAGTTTTTCTGTATCCAATATTTAGATTTTTGAGTTTGCAGTATTTCATTTTTTAATCTAGGTTGGGATTGTTGGAAGAACAGGAGCTGGAAAGTCATCTCTCACCTTAGGACTGTTCCGTATTAATGAGGCTGCTTCGGGTGAAATCATCATAGATGGGTGCAACATAGCCAAAATTGGTCTGCATGACCTTCGATTCAAGTTAACAATTATTCCTCAGGTATAGTTATCCATAGCATTGCTTATCAGATGATATTTGTTTATATTTAAAAAGTTTCTATTATGTTAGATTTTTTTGATATTTTTTTTGATAAGCTTTGTTTGTGTTCTTGGGTCTGGAATATTTTGCATGGATTTCCCTTTCGCATATTAGGAGTGGAATTTTTTATTCACTTTTTACTGAAGCCATCCATTGACAAAGATGAAGCAAAAGTAAATTGAGTTACCTAGTTAAATAAGCCCACATCTTTAAAAACAAAAAAAGCCAGAGCTTTAGGCTCTATTCATACCTCTTAAACATTTCTGCAGTGCTTTTTGCGCTTTCTACTGCAATTTGCATTTTTTGATTCTGTGTTTTTTTTTTTTTTTTTTAAGGAAAATTTATTGTTGGGCAGATAGAAAATGTAAATTGCTGCAAAATCGTGGTAAAAAAAGCGGTAGAACTGCACTACATGCATTTTCTGCAGCTTTTCCATTGAAGTCTTTTGAACCAAAAAGCAAAAAAAGCACAGTTTTGCATCTAAAAAAAACGCAGAGGCACAAAAATGCATTGATGTTAATGTGTTCCATAAGAACCCATGTTAACAATAATGTCCTGTTTCTGCAAAAAGCATGAAAATCCACATTGGTGTGAATGGAGCCTTAGATCGAAATTTACTACAGTGGGTATAGAAAATAATCACCCACCTTTTAAAATAATCACATTTTGTTGCTTTGCAGCCTGAAATGAAGACACTGTTTTTGTTTTATCCAGCTGTATTTACTAGTGCAACTTATAACATCCAAGTTAGACATAACACGGACATGCCAGAGTTGGAAAAAGGGTCACCCCTTGTGTCAGTATTTTGTTGAACCACCTTTTGCTTTAATTACATCCTTTAGTCTGTTCAGATATGTCTCCACTAATTTTGCACATCTAGACTTTGCAATATTTGCCCACTCTTCTTTCCAGAACTGCTAAAGTTCAGTTAAATTTGATGGTGACCATTTGTGAACTGCATTCTTCAAGCCATTTCACAGATTTTCAATGGTTTTTCTAATTTTGAATTCTTCAGCCTCAACAACACCAATACAACGCATCCAGAAAGTAGTCACAGCGCTTAATTTTTTCAAACTTTTTTTAATGTTACAGCCTTATTCCAAAATGGATTCAACTAATTGTTTTCCTTAAAATTCTACACACAATACTCCATAATGACAACGAGAAAGACATTTGTTTTAAGTCTTTGCAATTTTATTAAAAATAGCAACTGAAAAAAATCCCATGTACATAAGTATTCACAGCCTTTGCTCAGTAGCACCTTTGGCACCATTTACAGCCTCAAGCCTCTGAGTATAATGCTACAATCTTGGCACACCTATTTTGGGGCAGTTTCTCCCATTCTTCTTTGCAGGACTTCTCAAGCTCCATCAGGTTGGATGGGGAGCGTCAGTGCACAGTCATTTACAGATCTCTCCAGAGATGTTTAATCAGGTTCAAGTCTGGGCTTTGGCTGGGCCACTCAAGGACATTCCGAGTTGTCCCGTAGTCACTCCTTTGTTAACTTGGCTGTATGCTTAGGGTCCTTGTCCTATTGGAAGATGAACCTTCACCCCAGTCTGTCGTCAAGGATTTTTCTGTACATTGCAGAAGTCATCTTTCTCTCAATTCTGATTAGTCTCCCAATTCTTGCCACTGAAAATAATCCCCATAGCATGATGCTGCCAACATTAGGTTTCACTGTAGGAATGGTATTGGCCAGGTGATGAGCGATGCCTGGTTTCCTTCAGACTTTCGCTTGCCATTCAGGCCAAAGAGTTGAATCTTGGTTTCTTTAGACCTCGTAGACTGAGAGTCATTCAGGTGCCTTTTGGCAAACTCAAGGCAGACTGTCATGTGCCTTTTGCTGAACAGTGGCTTCTGTTTGACCACTCTACTCTATAGGTCTGATTGTAGGAGTGCTGCAGAGATGGTTGTTCTTCTGGAAGGTTCTCCTCTCTCCACAGAGAAATGCTGGAGCTCTGTCCGAGTGACCATCAGGTTCTTGGTTACCTCCCTGAATAAGGCCCTTCTCCCTCGATCGTTCAGTTTGACCGTGCAGCCCACTCTAGGAAGAGTCCTGGTAATTCCAAACTTCTTCCATTTACAGATGATGGAGGCCTCTGTGCTCATTGGGATCTTACAATGCTGCAGAAATTTTTCTGTACCCTTCTCCAGATCTGTACCTCGATACAAACCTGTCTGAGGTCTACAGACAATTCCTTGGACTTTATGGCTTGGTTTGTGCTCTGACAAGCAACGTTGACTGGGATCTTCTATGGACAGGTGTGTGCCTTTCCAAATCCTGTCCAATGAACTGGATTTACCACAGGTGGACTCCAATCAAGTTGTAGACACATCTTAAGGATGATCAGTGGAAACAGGATGCACCTGAGCTCAATTTTGAGTGTCATGGCAAAGGCTGTGTATAGGTATGTATATGTGATTTCTTTTTGTTTGTTTTTTTTTTTCTTTTTTAATAAATTGCAAAGATTTCAAATAAACTTCTTTCACGTTGTCATTATGGCGTATTGTTTGTAGAATTTTGAGGAAAAATAATGAATTGAATCAATTTTGGAATAAAGCTGTAACATAACAATATGTGGAAAAAGGGATGCGCTGTGAATACTTTCCGGATGCACTGTAAGTCTGGCAGAAGTCCAATACAGCTTACTATCTAAATAACACAATTTCTACAGTAAATGGTATAACTAAACACTAAATTGTGGCAATACATTGCAGCGACTTGAAAACTGCTAACCGGGATCAAAGTTGTCTGTAGGTGTTATGAAGTTTGCCAGTTGAGTTCTGAAATGCAAAACTTCCTATTTTTCTGATTTAATGTTTTTTTTTTTACTTTTTTTTTTTTTTTTTTTTTTTCATCCCCTGTGACAGGACCCAGTGTTGTTTTCTGGATCTCTCCGCATGAACCTCGATCCCTTTGAAAAACACACAGATGAAGAGATCTGGTCTGCTTTGGAGCTTGCTCATCTTAAGAACTTTGTTTCAGGTCTACCTGACAAGCTAAACCATGAGTGTGCAGAGGGTGGAGAAAATCTCAGGTGAGTGGGGGTGTCTGTCATTCACCACTTCCTCTGTTAGACTCTATAACATGTAAAATATTTCTCAGTGTGGCCCAATCAATGGTGTCCTTAATGCTGAGAAATACAGGCCATACCACCAGGGAGGCATGTGTTTGGCCCCAAATTTATTCTGCAGCAGAACTACCACCCCAAACATATAGCCAATGTAAGTAAAGCAGAAGGGGTCCTGGAAGTTATGGTTTGGCCCCCACAGAGCGCTGATTTCAACATCAAGGCTGTCTGGGATTATATGAAGAGACAGAAGGATTTGAGGCAGCTTACATCCACAGACCACAATATCTCTGTAGTTAATCCTCCAAAATGTTTTTGAACAGCCTGCCTATTTCAAAAACTGTGCAAGTGTAACTGGAGGAATCAGTGTCGTTTTGAAGGCAAAGGGTGGTCACACCTAATTTTGAATTGAGAAAAAAAATAAGATATGAACACTTCTATTTCTGAAAACATTCTTAATTTACAGCACCCCTTCCTTGCACAGTACCCTATGTGTGTATAAATTGGACAGTGGAGAAAATTATTATTTGATCCCCTGCAGATTTTGTACGTTTGCCCACTTACAAAGAATAAAGGGTCTATAATTTTTATCATAGGTATATTTTAAATGATTGAAACCGAATATTAACCAAAAATCCAGAAAAACGCCCTTGCAGAGGGTGCAGGGAAGATCCTGGCAGCATGCTGTAGCTGATGGTGACCATTTTCCCTTAGTCTAGCTGCTCTACGGTTGGCAGCCATGTTTGTGTAGCCCGATGATGTCACGGGGCCATTTTTCCTTAGACTGCTGGTCTCCGGTTGGTGGCCATATTTGTGTAGCATGATGATGTCACTGGGGCCATTTTCTCCTTAGTCCAGGAGATGCTGGAGATGACTGAAGCCTTGTGGTGGTGCCGAAGCTCCTCCTCTTACTCTTCCCCCTAAGTTTATTCTTCCTGTGCCTGGGGCATATGAACAGGGATTGCATCCATGATAATGCTGGTTTCGAATTCTCGGCACTCTTGCGGTCGGTAGAGTGAGTCCTTGTGGGTCCCTGTTATCTCTCTCTCTATCTGCTAATAGGTACCCTGAGCCTTGAGGGGATCCTTTAGTGGTGCCAAAAGATCATTTTTGTATTGCAAGGTCTTCCTTTACATCTGGAACCTCAGGGTCAAATCTCCCCCACTGACCCCCTTATGGAGGTGGCAGGTCCCTCGGAAACCCAGCTTCCCATGGTTGCATTGACGGCGGTTCTGCAGTCCTTAGTGTCCTGGGTGGGGGTCACGTGTGGGCAAAGGCACTAGAGGAAGTGTACCCCGCCTTCCCCTGCTCAGTCTGTGTTATCCGATGCTGAGCCTTAGCCGTGGTGGATGCAGGCTGTCCAGGGGAGGCTTAATATCACACCCCCAGATCCATCCGATAGTGAGGATGATTCCTCCATGGTCGCAGCAGCGAGTGAAAAAGCGCTTGTAGGTGCACTTATCAATGCAGTGCTTGAGACTTTCAAAATAGAGGATGCAGCTGATGTAGCCATGGATGTGGCTGTGTCGTTTGGTACGCATAAGTCACCTCGCACTCCAAAGGTGTTTCCTCATGCACCTTATTTTGACAGGTTTTCCTGTAAGGAATGGGAATAACCAAAGTTACCATTTGTGGTCCCTAAACGTTTTGCTGTACGTTACCCTTTTGAGGAGTCACTTTTAAAAAAGGGGACTAATCACAAGTGGTGGACCCTCCTTTTTCCAGGTTGAATAAAGCAACCATGATCCCAGTAGATGATTCACTGTCCTTTAAAGACCCGGCTGACAAGAAAGCGGAAGCTGTGGCATGCAGCATGTTTACTATGGCTGGTTCGGCATTGCGGTCAGTCTTTGCCTCAGCCCTGGTGTCTCAGACCCTAACTGAATGGGCCAAGCTTTTGCGCCGGACCTGGGGGTGAGCAGGTCCCTGCTGCTTATGTTGAGTCCATGGGCTGCAGTTTATTTGAGATGCAGCTTTGGAAACATCTGTGCTGTTCAAATTTTCTGTTTCAGCGGGGGTGATTAGGTGTGTGCTGTGGCTTAAGAATTAGTCCCCAGACCAAGCCTCCAAGAAAGCTCTATTTGATCTGCCTTTTCAAGACGATCGTCTGTTTGGGGCTACCCTGGATAACATCATTAAGGGTCTCATGGCAAAAGAGTACCTTCCTGCCACAGTCAAGGAAAGGGAAGGAGCCTTGTCACAGACAGGGGCCCTCCTTCTCAGCCCATAGAAAATTATTTTGTGCTTCTGGGATGGAGAATAAGGGAAATAGATCTTTCAAAGCTTCCCCGGGAGGTTCCAAGCAACTTTGGTCTGGTAAGCCTAAAGCTAGCTTCTCCGGACCCGCAGACAAGACCCCTTCAGCATGGGGGGACATCTTCGCTGGTTTCCGGCCCATGTATTTTTTTTTTGAACGTCAAGGAGATGTGCAAAATTTTTCTTTTGGGGGTACCCAGAAAGGGGGGAAAGTTTGTTCTTTTCAGGTTTTTTAGGTCCGGAGTCTCCTTGTGCGGATTTAATTCCTGCAAAGGTTCAGGGAATGTCTGAACTACCTAAGGTCCCCCCTATCCCTGTCCAGGGAATTTAATTACCTAGGTCTGATTTTAATTCTGACCAGGGTGGTCCTTCCTCTGAACAAATTTCAGGAACCGCAGGTCGTGATTTACGGGCTGCTGTTTCCCCTGATTTGTATACAGGTTCTGAGTCTAGTGGTATCCACCTTCAAGACAGTTCTGTTTGCACAGTCCTTCATGCAGCTCCTTTAGCAGGTTCGGCTCCACAGGAGGATACTGAAGTTTGTGGCGAGATCAATGGGTTCCTCTGGCAGACACCCCAGGCATCCAAGGGCCACGGTAAGGCCAGTATCCTCCTCAGCTTAGGCTTCTTCCGCAGTTCCTGCGAGGAATCAAGAGTGAGGATCTTTCAGCCATCCTGCTTTACAGTCGCTAGTTTTAATGGCGTAGCTATTGAAAGCCAGGTACTGAGGGATAGAGGTTTGTCTGGATCAGTGATCACTACTGCGGCAAAGGTAAGGAAGTCATCCTTCCAGCAAGATATACAATCGTACGTGGAAAGCATACATTTCTTTGTGTGACCCAATTGGCGCTCATCCTTGATCCTTTTCTGTGGCTCAGATCTTAACCTTTCTTAAACGGGGCATTGATCAGAAGTTGGCCTTGAGTACCATTAAGGGCCAGGTGTCTGCCTTGGCAGTCTTCTTTCAGCGACCCCTAGCCATGCACTCTTTAGTTTGTACCCTCATTTAGGGGGTTCGACATGTGGCTACACCTGTACAGTCTCTTTTGCCGCCATGGGATTTAAATTTAGTGCTTTCGATTCTCCAGAAACCTCCATTTGAGAATATTCGGGAGATTCCCTTGTCTACGTTATCCCAGAAGGTGACATTCTTGGGGGCTATTAACTCGGGCCGCAGTGTATCGAAATTGGCGGCATTATCCTGTCGCAATCCCTATTTGGTGGTCCATAGGAATAAAGTGGTTCTTCGTCCCTGTCCATCATTCCTGCCAAAGTGGTCTCTGACTTCCATTTGAATGAGGACATTGTGTTGCCTTCCTTGTGTCCCAAGCCCGCTCATCCCAAGGAAATTTCTTTGCATACCTCGGATGTGGTTCGTGCAATTTGGGTGTATCTGGCAGTTGTTACAGACACAGCAAAAAAAACAGGGCAAGCCGCTTCTTCGGCTACTATCTCCAGATGGATCAGACAGACAGTGACTCAGGCCTATTTCATTAAATGTCAGGTTCCACCTTTCCCTATCATGGCGTATTCTACTCGGGCGCTGGGTACTTCTTGGGTCTTCCATCACCAGGCATCAATATCGCAAGTTGGCAAGGCGGCCACTTGGCTGTCGGTTCATACCTTTACAAAATATAAGGTATATACTTTGGCATCTGTGGATGCTTCTTTTGGCCCCAAAGTTTTGCAGGCTGCTGTTTAAGAGGGGTGGTTACCTCTTGAGAGGTGTTTTTCTTTAAGCTTTTATTATTTCAGACGGGGCCCCTGTGACCCGGCTAAGGCTCCTGTGTCCTGGTTAACCACTTAAGCCCCGGAAGATTTCACCCCCTTCCTGACCAGGGGGTATTTTGCGATTCGGCACTGCGTGACTTTAACGGACAATTGCGCGGTCGTGCGATGCTGTATCTAAACGAATTTGGCGTCCTTTTTTTTCCCACAAACAGAGCTTTCTTTTGGTGGTATTTGATCACCTGTGCGATTTTTTGATCACGTGCTATAAACAAAAAAAGAGCGTAGATTTTGCAAAAATAGCAATATTTTTCACATTTTTTTATATGAAATTTCCCCCCCAAAAAAATGTAAAAATCAAAATTTTTAACATTTTCGGCCAATTTGTTTTATGCGACCTATGTTTGGTAAAAAAAAATCGCAAAAAGCGTATTTTGATTGGTTTGCGCAAAAGTTATCGCGTTTACTCACAAAGGGAAAGATTTTTGTCATTTTTGTTGTTTTTTTTTTAACGCGTAATGGCGGCGATCTGCGATTTTTTTTTTTGCGGTACTGCAACATTGCGGCGGACAGATCGGACCCTTGACTGACATTTTTGCCACTTTTGGGGTTACCAGTGACATTTCTACAGTAATCAGTGCTATACATATGCACTGTTACTGTAAAAATACACTGGCAGTGAAGGGGTTAACTTTTTTTGAAAGGGAGGGGCTATGTGTGTCCCTAGGGGCGTGTTTTCTACTGTGATTGGCTGTGGCTTCAGATGTATGAAGAGTGATCAACGGTTCTACATAGAACCGTATGATCATCCTTCATACACAGGGGAGAATGACAGGCAGCTTGTTTACACAAGCCGCCTGACTTTCTCCCTCTCCCCCGCCGATCGCAGAGTGACCGGCGGACATCGGGTGGGGGGGGTCCGTGACCACGCAGGAGCGGGAGCGTGCCTCCGGCAGCGCGCGCTCGCTCCCTAGACCCTCACAAGCTAGTGACGTAGCCCTACGTCACTTTGCCTGTGAGGAGCTGACCGCCGACGTAGATAGTCGTGCGGCGGTCGGCAAGTGGTTAAGGGCACTTATGTTTAGCCTTGGGTTGTTTTCCCTACCCCTCATTTTCCTTTTGGCACTGCTTTGGGACATGCCAGTAGTTATGATTTATGGAGTGCTGTGTCTGTCGATGAACGAAAGAGAAAATTCGATTTTCTCTTTCATTCATTGATGGACACAGCTCCCGATATTCATAACCATTGGGTTATACTGCCCCCTACAGGAGACTCTAGGCAGAAAAGAATTACACCCATGGGCAATCCCAGGGGGTATACTCCCTCTCTACAATAGCCACTAGTCAGGAGTAAGGACCTATTTCCTTGCTGGGATCTTTGGTCCTGGCAAAAAAATTTTTAGATAGAAACATTTTTTCTCCTGGATTTTTTGCAGTGAGATCTAGAATAAACTGCCGGACTGGGCGACAGGCTGGATAATCTAGATCCAGTGGTCACCCCAGTCTGGCCATCTCTGCGCTAGGTCGGCTGCAACATAGCGCCACTGGACAGGGGCTGGCCTGCGAGTTAAATGCCTTGCGAGATTGCATACGTCCGTGACTCGGCCCTAGTCGCAGCGTTCCTCCTGGCGGACAGCCCCCCATTTCGATGGAGAGGTGTTCTATCTGGAGCGGTGCCCGTCTGGTTCCTGGTATAGTAAGTAGCTGTCCCCCCTCCCCCTGGAGGGTTTTGGGGTGGACGTGGGCCCCTCCTTGGGACAGACAGACCCCTTGGTTCCCCTCCTTCCTGCAGTCACCCCCCTTGCCAAGTCGCTCATTCTACACCCCCCTCCATGCTGGGGCTATTTGGGGGGTCTGGCCACTTTCCTAGGATGGTGCTAACTTGCGATGGGGGCCGGGGAGGGTACGCCGCTGGCGACCGTTTGATTGTGCGGAGGGGTAGTTGTATCTTGTCGGGGGCTCCTGCTAGGGCTCCCTGTTCTGCCTGGATCTGTCATTGAGGCCTGGTCTTCCTCCTTGGTCCCTGTAAGCCTAGTGGTGGGGCACGGGCCGCCATTTTGTAATAGCGGCGGCCATGACAGTGGAGTCCTGTAGGTGGCGATCTCGGCGGTGGGAGCCCCTCCTCATCCCCTGGTGCTGACTCCTGGATCATTTTACTTCCTGATCGCCACACGTGTAGTGCAGATTATTCTGGTGGCTGCAGGTGCCTGATTCTGTGAGTGGTGAGTCTGGTGGGGTCCTCTCACACTCTGCTGAGGATCACTTGGTGCTTTGTGCCTGGCGACCAGGTTTTTCCCTTAACAGTGTTTAACACTTTTTGTGTGGTCCCCCTGGGGACTCATGGAGTCTTTGGCGCACATTTCCCCACCTAAAATCCTCTTTGAGGCTGCGGGGCCCTCCAGGTCTCAACCATCCATCCATGCACTGACTACGGTCCTGGAGTCCCTTGTGTCCCGGGTGGAGGTGGCTTGCGGGCGAGGGGCTAGCAAAAAGCACGCCCACCTTCCCCTGCCTCATCAGATTCTCAATCTGCCACCGCGGACTTGGGTCACCCTGCTGGGTCTGCAACCACGCGCCTGCAATCCTCTGATAGTGAGGATGAGTCCTCCACGTCTGGGACCACGCACAAACAGGAACTTGGTGGCTGCGCTGATTGTATCTGTGCATGAGACCCTGAAGATGGGGGACGCAGCTGAAGCTGCAATGGAGGTGCAGGTGCCCTTGGGCACTCACAAGCCATTCAAGCGCCAAGGATGTTTCCTTTCTCTGCCTATTCTGACAGAATTTTTGCTAAAGAGTGGGGATGACCAAAGCATTCCCGTGGGGTCCCTAAGCACTTTACTAGGCGTTACCCCTATGAGGTGTCCTTTCTTAAGAAGTGGACTGCGCCACCGTTGGTGGACCCTCCGGTTTCCAAATTAAATAAGGCAACCATGATTCTGGTTGAAGAGTTCCTGACCTTTAAGGATCCGGCTGACTGGAAGGCGGAGGCTGTGGCCCGCACTATGTACACTCTGGCTGATTCGGCAATGAGGCCAGTCTTCACCATTGCCCTAGTGTCGCAAACTCTGACTGAGTGGGCTAAGTTCCTACACCGTGACTTGGTGGGGTAACAGCTCCCCCCTGCTATTGCTGAGTTGGCAGACCAGCAGTTTATCTGTGATGCTGCTCCACTGATGGCTCGCCTCTCTATTTCGGCAGTGATCCTTCAACTTGTTTTTGGCTCAAGTGCTGGTCTGCGGATCAGACTTCAAAAAAGGCCTTGACTGATCTTCCTTTTCAAGGAGATCGCCTGTTTGGAGCTACCCTGGATGACATCATTAAAGGTATCACGGGGGGTGATATGTATTTTCTTCCGCAAGCTACTAAGGGCAAGGAACCTCATCGTATACGTGGGCCTTCCTTCTCAGCTCTCATAGAAAGTTTTTTCGTCCCTGAGGGTTGATTGACAAGGGCTCAAAGCCTTTCAGGGCCTCTTCTGGAGGATCCCAACAAACCTGGTCTGGCAAGCCAAGATCGGACTTCTCTAGACCCAGGGACAAGACTCCTTTTGCATGAAGGTGCGCCCTCACCCGTATGGGGGGTGAGGGGGACGTCTTCGCTGGTTTTCGAACCCATGGACTTCCCGGGTGCAAGACAAGTGGGTCCACTACAAGATTTGGTCCTTCGGTCCGGCTACAAGATGGAGTATCGCTCTTGTCCCCCGGAGAGGTTTTTTTCCTTCCAACTTGTGCCTGTCCCCAGACCGCTAACAGGGCCTGTTTGGACAATACAAGACCTGTTCCTTCAATGGTGATTGTCCTGGTTCCGACCTCAGAACATTTTCAGGGTTTTTACTTAAACTTGTTGCAGTTCCAAGAAAGGAAGGCAAAGTGCGTCTAATTCTGGACCTCAAGGTGCTAAACTGCTTTGTGCGGGTACAGAAGTTCAGAATGGAGTCCATTCGAATGGTGGTGGCATCCCTGCATCGGGGTTTTTCCTCGCCTCTATCGAGATCAAGGATGCCTACCTTAACAATCCAATATGTGCCAGTCCCCAGCGTTTTCTCCGCTTTGCTGTGGGAGAGGAGCATTATCAGTTTGTGGCGTTACCCCTTTGGTCTTGCATCTGCACCTTGGGTCTTCACAAAAGTTTTAACCCCGGTGCTAGCTTTGCTATGCCAACGTGGGATTGCGGTACTGGGCTGAGTGAATGATCTCCTACTGCGAGGGGAGTCTCCCTCTGCTCTGGTGGAGAACCTGGAGATAACAATATGAACTCGGCTGAATTTTGAATTTCCAGAAGTCTGCTCTGGCTCGGTCCATGAAGGCAGACTATCTGGGCCTGACTCTGGACTCGGTCTTTTCCAGAGTGCTCCTTCCTCTGGACAAACTCCAGAAATTATATATTAAAAAAGAATAGCGCACACATGCAAAAGAAATGACTATCAAATATGGAGACAATCCATAAATAAAAATGGGGATTTAGTCCCACCATATGGCCATATCGTGCTCAAGCCCACCACTGCGTCAAAGTACCCCATTATCAGTGGGTCCTACACTATCCATAAAAAAGGGGTGAATCCAGCCTCTCTTACCCTTGGAGACAACACTCCTTGCTGGGAAAGATGTGCTAATGCACTACAGGGGACTCCTCCTATATATATCACATCTTTCCCAGCAAGGAGTGTTGTCTCCAAGGGTAAGAGAGGCTGGATTCAGACTGCTTTAGAGTTGCTGGCTTTGACGGCTTGGCTGTTTAACGCCAGGGGTGCAGAAGGTTAGGGGTTTATCTGAGTCAGTGATTCCTACACTGTTAGGCTAGGAAGATCTACCATTGTATGTGGAAGACGTACATTGCCTGGTGTGAGTCTCTTGGGGTTCTTCCTCGCTCCTTCTTGGTGACTTGGATCATGACCTTCCTTCAAAAGGGGGGTGACAGAAATCGGCCTTGAGTACTATCCAGGGCCAGGTGTCGGCTTTGGCGGTCTTCCAACGACCTTTGGCCACACACTCCCTGGTGTGTGCCTTTCTTCAGGGTGTCCGACATTTGGTTCCACCAGTGCAGGCTCCTTTGCCGCCTTGGGATCTTAATTTTGGGCTTTCAGTTCTACAGAAGCCTTCCTTTGAAAATATTTGGGAGATTCTCATGCTTATGCTCTCCCATAAGGTGGCCTTTTTTTGTGGCTATTACCTCTGTGCCCAGGGTGTCGGAACTGGCGGGGTTATCCTGTTGTTCATAGGGATAAGGTGGTTAGTCGCCCCTGTCCATCATTCTTTCCAAAGGTTGTCTCTGATTTTCATTTAAATGAAGACATTATGTTGCCTTCACTGTGTCCCAGGCCTAAACCTCCAAAGGAAATTACCTTGCATGCCTTGGATGTGGTCCAGGCAATTTAGGTGTACCTTGCAGCTATGGAGTCTTTCAGGAATTCAGACTCTCTTTGTGCTAACGGATGGACCTCAAAAAGGGTTGTCCGCTTCCTCTGCGACCATTTCCAGATGGATCAGACAGACGATGGTTCAGGCCTATTCCGTCAGGGGTCAGGTTCCTCCTTTCCCTGTCTTTCGGTTATCAGGGGTCACTGACGCAGGTTTGCAAGGCGGCCACCCAGTGATGGGTGCACTCTTTTACGAAGTTTTATAAAGTTGATGTGTTGGCATCTGCGGATGCTTCTTTTGGCCGCAAGGTTTTTGCAGGCTGCTGTTTAAGAGCACCTGATCCTCTTTGAGGGTGTGTTTTTTTTTTCAGGTTGGCTCAAGTTGTTTTGGTTGAGCTCCTGTTGCCTGGTTGGCTAATGTTTAGCCTTGGGAATTTATTTTGTTGTTCCCACCCCTCATGTATAACACTGCTTTGGGACGTCCCAATGGCTATGAATATCAGGAGCTGTGTCCGTCAATGAGCGAAAGCGAAAATGGGATTTTTGACTTACTGTAAAATCCATTTCTCTGATGTTCATTGACGGACACAGCACCCACCCCTCTGTGGAGTTGGATTTCTACTGACACTACTTGTAACAAAAGAGAGTAGCTATAGCAGAGAGAGGGAGTATACCCCCTGGAACTGCCCATGGGTGTAGCCAGTATTCTTTTCTGCCTAGTATCCTACTCCTGTAGGGGGCAGTATAACCCAATGGTTATGAATATCAGGAGCTGTGTCAGTCAATGAACATCAGAGAAATGGATTTTACCGTAAGTCAAAAATCCCATTTTTGTGCTTACTGTTAAATCCATTTCTCTGAGTTCATCAACTGACACCGCACCCACCCCTCTATGGAATTCCGATACCTCTAATATTGCTTACTACTAAACTGATTATCAAGAGCAGATAGAGGGGTTATATACCAAGCTGAGGATGGCCAATGGGCATAGCCAAGTGTTTTTTGTTCTACCTAGTCCTACTCCTGGAGGAGGCAATATAACCCAGTAAAAATGTGGGTGTGCCCACACTTAGGAATAAATATATAATAAAGTAAGTAATTCCAGATGTTGGGCTGATGATGTGCCTTTTAAAAATGTAGCTGTGTAGGTATCTGCTCTGCTCCACTATGTGAATCAATGAACAAGTAAATATATAAATTAAGTGCAAAAATTCTATACCCAATATGCTAATATAAAGTGAATCCTCTTACTACTGACACAAATTTGTGCTAAAAGTGTCAGTACTATGGTAAGATCTGTGACACCATATTATGTGTAAATAAATACATAAATCACATATGAATAAATAAAAATAAATAGAATGTCAAGTGGAAATAGTCCTTATAATTTCAAGTTGATATCCATGCGTATATCTCAAATAAATTAGTTCATAAAAGTGCCAGTGCTTGGAATCCAAAAAAAACGTGAGTCACTTTGTGCTCCCCTCCTGTGTCCCCACTCACCGGAGCAAAAAAAAAAAAAACGGGCCTCTAATGCTATGCAAGCATTTACGGTGATGGTATAGATTCCTATCGTCCAGATTATACCAAATGCATATATCCAATGTCTTAATTGGATGCTGTGTAGGGTCTTATCTGTTTGGCTCCCAATGGAAGGTATCCATGCAATTGAAAAATAAATCTCCATGGTGTGATATTGTAGGCTTTATTAAAATATTAAAATCAGTACACTTACAAGTAAAATTGGGAAAATCAGCCTCTAAAATCACGTGGTGAGCGCCGCCTCGGCGTGCGTTTCAACCACCGGAAGTGACATCAGACGTTAGTTCCCCACTTTACGCGTTTTGCTCCTTCCACTGGGCGTCATCTGAAGCTCTTTTCTCCGTCTTGGTCTAACTCCCCTTCTCTCCCCAACTCCTGGTGGGAAGAGTTGCACTCCCAAGAGAAGGAAGGATTTTTCTTTCATACTATGTTATCCATTGTAATAGTTGAATGGACGTAGTAAAACATTCAGTGGTTATATGAGAAGATTCTGATTATGGCATCAAAATTGTATTTTCTGGCGTATAAGACTACTTTTGAACATAAAAAAAATTCCCCAAAAATGGGGGGTCGTCTTATACGCTGTGTATAATATCTCCAAGGTAACCTAAGTATAAGTATTACCGGTAGATGTAATCTCT
The DNA here is from genome assembly GCF_965119305.1 of Pelophylax lessonae. NCBI lineage: Eukaryota > Metazoa > Chordata > Amphibia > Anura > Ranidae > Pelophylax > Pelophylax lessonae. The sequence goes on along the minus strand of NC_138773.1, from coordinate 124,990,328 downwards.
CAAGACACTGGCTGTGTGGGAATCCTGTACCGGTAAACCGTAGCTTCGGCTACATACAGTGTACCGTGCTGAGCCAATCAGGGAGAGTGATGTATTCTATTATTGAATGCAAAGCCTGCTCGGATTGGCAGAGTAACATCAGCCCGCCTCTCTGACTCTGCCAATCCAAGCAGGCTTTGCATTCAATAATAGAATACATCGCTCACTGTGATTGGCTCAGCGCGGTATACTGTATGTAGCCGAAGCTACGGTACATACGGTATACCGGTACAGGATTCCCAAACAGCCAGTGTCTTGAGATTACATCTACTTGTAATACTTCTACTTCGGGTACCTTGGAGATATTATGAGAGATTACATGTATTACAGTACTTGGGGTACCTTGGAGATCTATGAGAAATCTGATGTTTTTCAATGGTGTTGCCTTGCTTCGGAAGGGGGGTAGTCTTATACGGCGACTATAGCCCAAAACCTATGTTTTAACTTGAAAATTAGAGGGGTCGTCTTATACGCACAGTCGTCTTATACGCCGGAAAATAGGGTACTCGTATCTGTGTTTCTCCTGAAGCGAACTACAGATTTTGCAAAATGCATTGAGATCGACATGGCACAGATTGATAATGACAGAGTATTAGAATGTCAGAAATGGATGGTTATATTTTGTATGTACCTATATTCCATTTTTTATTAATGAATTTATATTGTCAAGATTTTTTCATGATCCATTTTTATATGTATATTTCTTCATGCAATAAATTTATTATGTACTTTTATTGCCCGTTTAGTGTCTCCGTAAAGTCCTGTAGGGGGCAATAAAATGTGGGCTTTTAAATGGTGACTCCCAAATAATCGCACATAAATATTGGTATGACTTTTTTATATATGTATTACAAAAATCAGTTAAAAAAATACATATACATCATAGCTGGGGCAGAGAAAAAGTCCTCAAACATAAGAGATACAAAAAGGAAAATACAGTGCAGCGCTAAACATGAAATGTGACACAGTGAAAATGTCACAACCATGAAACCACTGATAAAATACAGTGAAAATACATAAATAATGAAAACCTAAATGTGAGTCCAGTGAAAATCACATTAGTGAACATGAAAATAAGTCCCATGTGAAAATGACGCATCCACAGACATCATAGGGTGGTAGTGAACTGAGAAGATCCCCACACTGGCATAATCTATATGGGTCATACAGGTTGAATAACATAATGTCCCCCAACGTGACTGGGTCACCGGATACTCGGAGGTAGGAGTCCCCACAGTTCTCCAATGAGATTGCCAGGAAATCCCATTCAAAGGTGTGTACATAGGGATAAACCAAACAACGCGAACATAGTGTAAAACTGTTATTGACAATTTATTAAGAATACAGAAGTACACTTACAAACATCCAGAAGAAAATAATGCAGTCAGTACAAAGAATGGCACTTGTGACGGCTGACGCGTTTCGTTATACATAACCTAATCATAGGAAGTTGCCTAAAAGAGACATATTTAAAGACAGGGAAAACACTATTATCCTGATACGCATAGGTATTACCACTAGATAGTTGCACACATTTTTCACAGTGTATTAGAACCACTTCTTCAAAGTAAATTAGTCCTCATCAGGCTTCACAGATGTCCATTAGCTATGAAAAGAGAAGGAAAAAAGACACTATACACATAATATATCATAGCGCCAGGGGTATATAAATGGGGAGAGGGGTTTTTTTTCAACCCCTTCCCCGCCCGCTCCCCTCCCTCTCCCCCCTTTATCCACCCCCTCCCTATGGGGTAATGCCTCTCTTTTTTTTTTTCTGGGGCAGAAGTTGATCTTTTACTTAAATCTGCATTGCTAAGAGCTAACTTGTGTAGAAAAGATCTATATTTTTTTATTATTATTGTTGTTATAATTATTGGCCTAAGTGAGCATTCCTAAATTTGCTTGTTTTACAGCATTGGCCAACGTCAACTTGTTTGTCTGGCAAGAGCACTTCTACGAAAGACCAAAATCTTGGTATTGGATGAAGCCACAGCAGCTGTGGACCTAGAGACTGATGGACTTATTCAGTCAACTATTAGAAAAGAATTTGAAGATTGCACAGTTATCACCATTGCACATCGATTAAATACCATCATGGATTACACAAGGTATAGCTTTGCACAATTTTTCATTCCTTCCTTCTATATCCCTGAGCCTCCTCTGTAAATAAACTAGTAACCTGTACACATTTTCAAAATGTCGCTTATGGAAATTTTTATGCACCAATGTTTGTCGCTGTTCCATGAGCGTGCGCAATTTGGAAGTATGACATGTTGGGTATCTGTTTACACAGCATAACATTATCTTTCATATTATAGAAAAAATTGGACTAACTTTAGCGTTTTCTTATTTTTTTATATTTAAAAAAAGTGTATTTAAAAAAAGTGTATTTTTCCCAAAAAACCCTGTGAGCTGAAATAGGATGGCACTGGATTTCTGGTGTTCTCAACAGTTTTTATTTTTTACATATCAAATAGGCATAAAAAATTCTTTCAGTTTCATATTTAAAGTAGAACTAAAGGCTAATGTTTCATGTTTGTTAGCGTAAGGGAAGGTTATACCCCTTATCAGTTTTCCCCAGTGGAAGACTTCTCTATTCCTGTTCTGGTGACAACCCAAAATTTAGAATGTTCTTTTTCTTTTGGTATAAAGGGTAAACAGGACAAATAAAGAGGCTGAATCTCCTCAATGGGGGCACAGACAGCATTAAAAACCTGACCGGTGTTCTAATCCCTCTCCACTCTGTCCAAATCAAAAAAAAAAAAGAAAGCAAAGAAGAAAAGTTTTTAAATTTGGGGTTCACATATACTGTATATGTTTTCTGTGGCATGTTGAATGGATACGCTACAAAGTTTCCCATTGATTTGTTCACTTCTGATAGGCATTTTTTGTTTCTCTATTTAGGGTGATGGTCCTGGATAAAGGTCAAATTGTGGAGTTTAATTCTCCAAGCAACCTTCTTCAGAAGAAAGGGTATTTCTACAATATGGCCAAAGACTCTGGATTAGCATGAATCTGTTACACTAGAACATCGTTTCTTTAGAGAAACACACTCAAGAAAAGACCGCTTTATTAACAAGGTGTTATACTGGACTGCTGTTAAACCCTCATTACCCACAAATATAGGCAGAGAAGATTGTAGACTCTGAATGCCTTTTTTTTTTCTTCTTTCTTCAGGAATATGTATGTTTTTCTGTGACTGAAATTTTCAGGCTCTCTTCACATATTCAATGTCCAGTTTTAGTTAGTTCAAGTTACAGTTAAGTTCCTATGACATGGCATGAAATAGTATGACCTCCTAGATCATTTTACTTGCTTGAAAGACATGCTTATCTACAATTTATTTAGTCTAAGTTCTAGACACTCCAGTTTGGTTTGATAAGGCATGTTTAACATCCCATTGTATATTCAGAAATTGCTGCTTCGCTGTGTTGCTAAATCTGATAGTATATTATTCTAAAAGTTATCAAAATATAATTTTCCAAACAAGCTAGCACTTAGAACATTTTGGAATTAAGTAACCTCCATCCTGTATATTTGTACTGGATTGCTTGATAATGTCATAGATACATTCTGCACTTTCCATTGTGTCACTATCCAAAAACTGCAGTAAGTATTCTGGGTAATACTGATTTTAGATGACTGCTTTTGATGGAACAATGGATACGTGGATGGCTTATTTATTAAGGAAATGCTGCAGACATTTTCAAAATGAATTAACTCCTAGTAACCAATTGGCAACTATCTCTTAAATAATCTGAATACAGTGTGAATGATTGCACTTTGCATAGCATTGCTGTTTTTCATTGCTATACTGAATTAGCGGATATGCTGATTTGTTGAAAGATTAGGCCTTAAAGCAGGCATGTCAGGGTAAAAGACAACCCTACAGGCCAGACTCCTGCAGTACAGGCTCTTATAGTCACCTCTGATGCAGCCCTGCTCCTTTCTTCCCTCCATTTCAGTGCTAAAGCCTCAATCTCTCTCTCTCTTCAGAATGTAATACTTCTGGGACTATCTTCAGCCATGTGCTGTGGTTTCTTACTTTGATCCCTACATCGCTGATGTAAGTCCAGACCCCTACGTCCTGTAGTTATGCAGGAACCATGAGACACAGCAGAGAACACAAGTACCCAACACTACTGGAAGTGTTGAATGCAAAAAAACTGATGAAGGCTGCAGCACTGGATAGAGGGAGGACAGGAAAAAAGTCTAAAAGGTAAATATATAACCTATTCTACTGCAGGAGGCTAGCTTTAAGAAATGGTGTTTTAGCCTTTTGTAGCCTAGCCTAAGGTTATTACAGAAATATATACTATAAGGTTGGCTGAATAAGTAATCAATAATACTGAATTGTTTGTCTTTCTTGTGTATGGATGACGTGCAGTTTGAATGCCAAATCTTTGTACTCTTACAAATACTGCATTTACGAACACACTTCGGCCTCAATCAGATGAGTGCATCTTGCGTCACACTGAAACAGGAAAAATACTTCTACATGACTGTTATGTACATATATTTGTACTCCGTGGGACTACAGAGCTTTTCATTTATTACTATGGCACAGTGTTCCTGCTTTTTATTGTTCTGAAATGCAGCCTGCAACATCTTTTTATCAAAGGGGAAAACAAACAATTTCAGTTTATAAAGATGCAGAGCACAAATGACATATCCGACCCCCTAGACTTATTTAACTTTCCAGTGTCTTGTGTGCAGTACTTTGGCGGGTATTCCATATGTTCCACAAAGAACTGACAAGCTTTTCAAGGCAAACCTCAGGTAAAATGAAATACTTCTGTTTAACACATACCAATAGAAAATGTATATTTCAAAGTGAGAAGAAATGTTATTTTTATTGGTTACATGGAAACAGCAAAACTTTTGTACTTAAAAAAAAAAAAAAAAAAAAGGGATAAAAGTGTTTTTTCCTCCTTTATACTCCAACAACCTATAAAATAAACCTAAAGTTTTATTTTATATGTTAAAATATATGTATGGATGATGGCTATGTACTGTGGTGGCACACATCTTTGTGGTTAAAGCAGATGTAAACTGCTGCTGTTAAAAAAAATAAAATAAAAAAAATCACATATTAGCACATTATGGAATACTTACTTTAGAACTAAGCCCTCTCGTGGCATGCTGTCACCGCTGAGAGGGCGGACATCTTCCCCTGGTCTTTCTTCCGGGTTTGTGTGATTGGCCAGAGCCACGATGACGTTGCTTACACGCATGCAAAGCTCTGAAAATATCTCCTAAACCGTGCACATTTAGGAGATATTCATTTTACCTACAGTTAGGCCTTATTATAGGCTTACCTGTAAGGAAAAATGACCAAGCGGGGTTTACTACTGCTTTAAACTGAGGTAATCTGCCTTTAAAGGTGATTTGTCAAAAGAAAAAAAAAATTAAAAGCCTCTCCCAAAAACACAATGATCCCCATACATAATTTTTATTTTATGAAAGCTTTGCAATGTTGTATTTTATTAGCAACTACAATTTTGAAATTTATATTTTTGCATTTTTGGTCTAGCAGCATTAGGATGAGAACACGCTTTGCTCTGTGCATCTATACTAGTTATTGAGAACTGGTGGACTTTTTTCTGGAAATCTGTCTTAAAGGGCTTTTTTTATTTTTTTTTTTTTTTTTTTTAATTTAAGATTGGACCACTGCTGTGGACACTTTTTTTTTTCCTCGGCTTCTAGAAATGGGTTTACTTGTCTGTGCCCCAACAGACTGAATCCATCCTCTTAAATAAATGGGAACTGTATGCATGTGAATAG